>NC_079506.1:19356985-19656985 GCF_030052815.1 Hevea brasiliensis
ATATTTGCCCATACTCTGTCTATATTTCAATACTTCTACTGCTGGTTGTACATTTCCCCTTGCCAATTCCCATGCAGCAGCTTTTGTATACACTGCACAGCTATGAATTTCCTCATGCACAACTTTTGCATAGCCTGTGCAACTCTTTCTGCTACTTCTACAGAACTGCACAGGTTGTATTTCCCTTATGCAACTGTCCTGCATAGCCTATGCAACATATATTGCATCTTATGCAGCACCGCATGGCTTATGCACCTTACCTATGCACATGCTCTGGACAGCACTTAACTCTGCATAACCTGTGCAGCTTCTTATGCATCCCTTTATCTTGAATTCTCATACCAGGTAACTCTTTCTTTTTGCTCTTAATTTTTACAATTCCTGGTCAATATTATTTGCTTTGAGTTTTGGTTATCTACTGTTTGAGACATTGAGGACAATGTCTAATTTTGAGTTTGGGGGTGCATATTTTGATTTTTAGCTTTATTTTTCACATTTTGAGTATAAGAGCATCTCATCCCATTTCATTTACATATATTGTAAATATTTTACATATACATCCATACATACATATTCATTACACATTTACACACATTATACATCACTTAGAAATTGTACAAATTGCATACAAATAGATTCCCTCCATTTAGTTCATGCATTACTCATTTTAGGAATCATGCACCATGCATTAAAATCTTTTGCCAAATCCCTTGAGTATTGAAAATGTGCCTATGAGAGTGATTTGACTCACCTTTTAGTTGGGTTTGTGGATTGAAAGTTTCCTAAAAAGTGCAAAGTTTTGAAGTGTCTATCCCTTGCCTATATCTTCTTAGCCAAAAAGCCACCCAACTAGTCCTTTAGAGATTGGAGTGCTTAGAGGGAGTTATTGGATATAAGGTAGTCAAATGATGTCTCACCAATCCTAGAACAAATTTTCTAAACCTTTCAAGGCGAAATACCAGCTTGTACTTGAAAAGAGAGATGATTAGGCATTCTTTGATTTAAACCTTCTCATTTTAAACCTTTGGCCCTTTTCCTAATTAAAATTGACCCTTGCAAACCCCTTTTGAGCCTTTTTATCCTTAATTTTTCTTGAATCCCTTATTACTACCTAGCCAATGAACCAAACACTACAACCCTTTTCATGAGAATAATTATTTACAATATTAGGTACATAAAAAAAAAAAGAGAAAAAGAAAAGAAAAGAAAAGAAAAATATATACAATAAAAGGGAGAAGAAATGCTTGTCATCTTGTAAAAGTGCTAGTATATGTGTTTTTCACTATTGCCATTCAAAATGAAAGAAATCCACCCAAAGTATTAAAAGGAATGAGTTTGGGGGTGGCAATTTTAGGGACAATCATCAAAAGAAAATGCAAAATATAAGTTAAAATATCAAAGTGTCCCTCCATTTTTTTTTATGTGTTTTGTAGACTATGCTAGCACTTGACAATCCTCATTGTGTACTTCTCTCCTCCATACAAAAAATAAATAAAAAAAAAAGAAGAAAAAGAAAAAAAATTATAATAAAATAAGAAGTGTACCTTATGTTTAAAAATTGAAAATATTCTCATGCTTTGAATACTTTTTACCCATCTTTCTTCTTAGTCTCATTTTGAACCCCATGGCCCCATTACATCCCTAAAAAGACCTTTGATCTCTTGATAGTACTTGCTACATTAGTGGAGATAGGAGTAGGGAATTTGCCTATGGGATTGGAGAATTATTCATTCATTCATTCAATTTCATCATTCTATATAGAGACACTTTGACTATTGATTGTTCTAGAATTCCTTTTGAGCATGACTCTCTCTTTTGATTGGTTGGTTTGGGGATTTTGAATGATAATTGACTTGATGGCTAAGCGGTGAAAGCTTGGATAAGCATTAGATTCTTTGCATTTTGAAGGATGGGTATATGGATTGTTGGTATGGCTAAAAGTGTGTTAAGTTACTTTAATTGGTAATTTTCATAACTCTTTGGATAAGGCACCCCTAGAAACTTTGCACCACATTTTAAAGTTTGCTTGAGGACAAGCAAAAGCTTGAGTTTGGGGGTATTTGATGCATACATTTTGCATAGTTATTTAGGTCTAATTTTATAACCCTTTTTATTTGATTATTAGTCATTTTTAGCTAATTTCATTAGTTAATTAGTTAGTTTTTCATAGTTGTCAATTTTGCACTAATTTGTAATTTTTACTTTGTTTTGTAGGAAAAATGGTGTTTTTGAAGGACTAAAGAGAATTTTGCCATTGAGGAGTGTCTTCTACAGCAAAAAGATGTCAAAAACAAGTTTTCAAGCTGAAATATGCATTGACCAAACTGTGCATAACTTGCCGCATAAGCTATGCAGATCTGCATAAGGAGGAAGATCACTGTTCCAGAACCAGCCGAAATGTGCATAAGGAGACTGCATAGCTTATGCACATTCTCACCTCCCTTATGCATATTCACGAAATTGTGCATAACTTATGCACCAAGTCATGCAGCTTCGCATAAGTGACCCAGAACCAGTAAAATCGCATAAGGGATCAGATAACTTATGCAGTCCACTTATGCAGTCCCATAAAAAGTGCATTAATGAGCTGGCAGAAGATTCCCTTAATGTATTCCTCCTAGAACATACTATTTTAGGGCTCCATGTCAGAAAAATGATATATATAGTCTCATTTTCCCATTTTTAGAGGGGAGAGAAGGAGCAGAAAAGGAAAGGAGAAGGGAGGCAGAATTTGAAGAGCCATTTCCACCTTCCACACCATTCTAAACCAAGATTTGCAGATTTCTTTCTTTCTTTGCATTTTTCTACATTTCTAGTGTTTAATTTCTTACTTCTTAGCTTAGATTAAAGCTTTATCTCCATTTAAACTCATCATATCTTGTAAGCATTATGGATAGTGAGTAGTTTACTTTGATTCTGGAGTAAGGGTTGTAATATTTGAGATATTTTGTGGATTTTGATTGGGTAATCCATATTTTGTGGTCCTAATGAGTTTTATTCATTTCTTGTATGCTTAATGACATGCTTAGTGTAGGATCCCATTAAGTGATGTTCTTAATCCATGGTTGAAGCACCGAAAGGAGAAGACCTTGTGATAGATAATCAAGGAATTGGACTTAATTAACTTAGATCTAGAAATAGACTAAGGATTAAGAGGATTCACAGATTAATTAAAGAACTTAATGGGTTTTAATTAATTCTAACTCCACGAAAGTAGGATTAGTTTGATTAAGGCACTCTTGGTCTCACTCGAAAGGGTATTCGAAGGATTTAAGAATTAATCTCCTTAAAACCATAAGTTTCACAAGATTGGATAACCAATTTAAAATCCCAAAATAGCTCGAATATGAAATCCCGAACTCCGGAATCGCCTTTTTACCATTGTTAATTTCTAATCGAATTTAATTGCTTACCATTTTAATATTGCCATATTTGAACTTGCTTACTTCAATTTGATGCAATTTTTAATACATTGTTGAATAGAATATTAATTTTGCACATTTAGATTTCATACTCCATTACCCATTAATTCATTATTTTAATTTCATAAATACTTTAATTTAGTCAACTTTTATATCGAAAATTCAATCATTAACACAACTCCTCGTGGGATCGATATTTTTCTATACTACTTGTACGACCCGTGCACTTGCGGTTGGGACGCATCAATTAGTCATTTATTAATTATTTTTAAAAATTTATTTTAATATTTAATTTTAATAATATAAGAAATATATTTTTTTTCAATTTTTATTAGTAATTTGTTTGTAATAATTATTTTCATAGGGATTTTTTTAATACTAATTTATTTTTTGTTAGTATTTTTTACTAATAATTTTTATTTCTTATCATTTATTAGTTAAAAATATTTTATTACTTATTTATTTTTAGTAATTTTTTATTTATTATATTTATAGTAATTTTATTTTAATTTTTACTTTGTATTTTTTTTTTGAAAAAGTTAGTAATTTATTTTTATTAGTAATTTATTAATAATATTTTCTAATAATGTAATTATCCAGTATTTTAGTAATATTAGTAATAATATTTTTATAGTTATTTTTTAGTAATTCAATAAAATTTTTATATTTATACTTTTAATAATTTAGAAATTTCTTAACTATACTACGGCGTATAAACACTAAATCAATAAAAAGTTTTATATATATATATTTTTAAGTGGGCCCCATCATGATTTTAATCAAAATAACTATTATTAATTGATTGAGTGTACGTACTCATATGTAGGTAAAATTCACTCTAATAATTTTATTGTCATTTTACTAGTAATTTATTAATTTATTCAAAATTTATTTTTTTTTAAACGGTTTGAAAATAAATATTTATATCCTGATTAATTAGAAATGGGTGTCCATTTATAATTAGAAATGGAAATAAAATCAGGTTTTCTAAATATAAATTTTTTTTTTTTTAATTTTTTCTGATTATAAACATATTGGAAATAGATTCATTTCTAATCAGCAATGGAAACAAATCTATTTCTGATTATAACAATTGTTGATTTGGTTCTCATTTAAATTTTTGGAGATTGAATGTCTTTAACAATGTAGAAATGGGTTGAATATAATTTTATTTTCAAAAATTTTTAAAAATTATACGGAAGAAATATTTAAATATGTTTTTGTTTATAGGTATGCAACCTTTTTTCTTCCTCAAATCAAATTCGCTTTCGATCAAAGCTGGGCCATAGAGTTCGGGACATTAGACAGAAGCTAAACGAGGTGGAAAATGAAATTTCTAGCCTCCATTTAATGAAGAGAGAAATAGTAACAGATGTGAGAGATAAAAGAATAAGTGGAAGGGAGACATCCTCTGTACTGATATCTGATATGATAGGAAGGGAAAAAGATAAGGAAAAAATGATTCAGTCATTGTTGAATCCAACTAGTAGTCAAGGAAATGTTTCTGTGAATGCAATTGTTGGTATTGGGGGCTTAGGAAAGACTGCACTTGCCCAGTTGGTGTATAATGATGAGAAAGTTAAAAATTACTTTGAGAAGAAGATATGGGTATGTGTTTCTGATGAATTTGAGGTGAAATTGCTAGTTAAGAAGATCCTTGAATGCGCAACTGAAGAGGAAGTTCGTAACTTAGAACTAGAACAAATGCATAAAAAGCTTAAAAGGAATTTAGAAGGGAAGAGGTATTTGCTGGTGTTAGATGATGTATGGAATGAAGATCAGAAAAAATGGGACGATTTGAAAGCTTACTTGTTAGTGGGTGCCCGTGGAAGTAAAATTCTAGTCACCACTCGTAGCACAATAGCTGCATTAGTCATGGGTGTGGATTCCCCATATGTTTTGCAACGTCTAGCAGAAAATGAGGCTTGGGATTTATTTGAAAAATTAGCATTTGGAGAGGGGCATGGTGCAGTGATGAATCCTAACCTAATAAAAATTGGAAAAGAGATGGTAGAGAAATGTAAAGGAGTTCCACTTGCAATAAGGAGTTTAGGAAGCCTCATGCGTTTGAAAACTAAAGAGAGTGAGTGGTCTTCCATTTTAAAAAGTGACTTATTGAAGTCATTTCAAACAAGTGAGAATGAGAATGTTCTTTCTGTGCTGAAGTTGAGTTACTATCACTTGCCCACTTATTTAAAGCAATGTTTCACTTATTGTGCGATGTTTCCCAAAGATTACAAATTCGATAAAAAAACATTGATTCATTTGTGGATAGCACAAGGATACATTGTCTGTTCAAGTAAGGATGACGATTTAGAGGATATTGGAGATCAGTACTTCAATGAATTATTATGTCGATCATTCTCCCATCAGTCAGAAAGTATGGATGGTTATAAAATGCATGATCTTATCCATGATCTAGCACAATCAATAGCTAAGGATAGGTACTTTGCAGTAGAGAATGTTTGCGAAGGAATCCATCATGTATATTGGCCATCTTCTTTGAATGAAATTGAGATGTTGGTTAAAGTTAAGGGCATGAAAACATTATTTTTTAAAAGTTTTCCTGAAAGTGTAACATTTAAAAGGGGTTCAAATTTTCAAAGGTTACGTGCCTTGCATTTAGGGTGGAATATAAAGCGAGTACCAAATTCAATAGCAAGATTGAAGTATTTGAGATATCTTGACATTTCTAGGTGTAAGATGGAAACGCTCCCAAAGTCCATAAATAATTTGCAAAACTTGCAAACTCTAATACTCTCATATTGTAGAAGGCTTCGAGAATTGCCGAGAGATATAGAAAAATTGATCAGCCTTAGGTGCCTCATGATTAATGGATGTGAGAGCCTAAGATGCATGCCAATTGGATTGGGGAAATTAACTTGTTTTCGCCAACTGTCAGATTTTGTGGTGGCATGGGATGAAGGCTCTAAGGGGGCTATGCTAAATGAATTGAATAGCCTAAACCAACTTAAGGGAAGGATTGTCCTCCATGACCTTATAAATGTGGAAAATGTTGAGATAGAGTCCAACCAAGTGAATTTAAGGGAAAAGAAACACCTCCAGTGTTTGGTGTTACGTTGGAGTTATTCTTTTCTTTACGAGGAGACTGGAGTTGAAAAGAATGAATTATTTTTAGAAAAGCTTGAGCCTCATCCAAATTTACAATCCTTGGTTGTGGAATCTTTCATGGGTGTGAGATTTTCAAGTTGGTTGTCTTCTATCACAAATTTAGTAGAAATTAAGCTTTTTCATTGTAAAAAATTGAAGCAGCTACCGCCATTGCACCAACTCCCTTCTCTAAAAACCCTTTGTCTTGAAGAACTTGTTTCTCTGGAGTATGTATCAGATGAGGAGCCTTCCTTTTTGGCATCGCCATCAATTACATTATTCCCATCACTGCAAGAGATTGAACTCAATGATTGCTATAATTTGAGAGGATGGTGGAGGAAGAAGAGGAGTGGGGTTGAACTTGCTCAATTTCCTTGTCTTTCAAAAATGCAAATCCGGGGCTGCCGCAAGCTTATTGTAGATGATGGTGAAGTCATTGAATGGGGAAGTTTCAGGAGTCTTCAATCTCTTTCTATTAGATTTCTTTCAGAATTGAAATCTCTACCAAAGGGGCTTCAATTTGTTACAAACCTGCAAGAGCTCATCATCTATGGTTGTTATAGTTTGATGGCTTTACCAGATTGGATAAGCAAATTCACCTCACTTCAACGGCTAGAAATTTCCTATTGCCCTAATTTGAGATCGCTGCCTGAGGGAATGCATTTACTGACTTCTTTACAGAAGTTGAAGATTGAAGGAAGCGGCAAGTTGTCTGCAAGATGTACGAAGGAAAAGGGTGTGGATTGGCCAAAGATTGCTCACATCCCTAATCTCGAGATTGAACCTCCAGGTTTTTGAATATTCCAATTTCCATTTCTTATTCTGTATTTCTTTTGACACCCTCACGATTTTTACGTGCACTTCCTTCTCACATTGTTCTGCTGCAGCTCAAGCTGCTTCTATTTTGAAAATTAACTTCAGTTCATATCTTAACAATTAAAAAAAAAATTAATGGCCTTTGAGGGTTATTATTATTTTTTTTATTCATTTGTTCTTTTAAATTTCAATTTAAATTATTTAAAAGTAGATATTCTAACCATGGTTATATTGACAGAGGAATATTCTCAATTTCGCTTATATGGAGAGACAGATTCAGAGGAAAGAGTAATATAATATAGAGGATCTCAAGTTTGAAATTTACCACAAAAAATATGTGAGAATTATTATTTATTAAATTGAATTCTTTTCATTTCTTAAATGATAGTAATTCCATGGTCTTGATTATTTTGCCTTCAATGCTCAATTCTTTTATATGATTTTTCTAGATTTTACTTTGAACTATTTTATAAGCATAAATAGAAAACCTCTCTAACAAAATGTAAATTACTCTTCATCTTATTTAATGACGCAGTGATACATGTCTTTGGAGATGGATATGGAAAGTGAAACAATCAAGAATCTTATGCTATTTTTTAATTCTGGTAAGTTAGTGCTTCAAACATCAAGAATCCGAAGCTACTTTTGTCTTTAATTAAAGGGGTTAATTAGTTTGGTTCTCATTCCTACATGCTTGGAAGCACAATTCTACAAATTTGATTATTCTCCATATAGGCAATTTATAGTAATCTATGAATGGCATTTGTACCTTTCATTTGTTAAATTCTAATAGTTGAAGTGTTGATTTAAGCTGTAAATAATAAATAATTATTTTAAAACATTTATTAAATATATGTAACATTGAAAATACAACTTATTTTTTATAATTTATAAATAATATTAGCTAAATGATCATTTATTTTTTTTTCATTAATTTTTTTTATTATTTATTTGTTATTAACTTAATCATCAGAGTGGACATGTTGGGAATATCCCAGCACACTTACTAGATGATATTTTTTTATATTTGGATCATGATTGAGGGATCAAGTGGATCCACAATTAATATGGATCAAAAGATTTTTAGCAACATAAAATATCTTGTTTATCCTTTATATTTTTTGAGCTAAAATATCCCTCTATCTTTTACTCTTTCCTCTTTCAATATTTTCCCTTCAACTGTATCATCTTTTTTTAGCTAATAGTAATAAATTATGTTTTCATTTTCAAGAAAAAAAAAATTAAACTTCTTATCTACACGTATTTTCTCTACACATATTGAAGAAAATATATATAATTATTTAAATTTTAATAACATATACTTAATATTTAAATTTTAATTTTGAAAATTTATTTTAATTTTACTTTATTAAAGCTTTAAAGAGTATAATTCACTTGTACCTTTTCCTTTAGCCAATATTTGTGATGAAACAATTTTCTCTTAGTTAATATTTATCGTTTGGAGGCTTTTTTATTTTTCTTTCCTCAACTTTGTACCAATTGACAAAAATCATGTATGTTACATAAAAAGTGTAAGGTACAACATGCATAATTTTTTGCCATTGCCATTTAATATGGCTAGTTTAGTTAAAAAAAAAAAGACCGGTTAATATTAGGATTAATTTTAATTAAATCAAATTATTCATCTCACTTTTAATTTTTGATTTTAATTAAATTTAATTATTTTATTTTTAATCAAAAATGATTTTAATTTAATTTAAATTAAATAATTATTATTCAATTTAAAATTAATTTAAAATGATACAAAATTGAATTAGACAGTGATAGATACATTAATATGCTTGTTTGGTTTGAGTAAATAAGATGGACCTATATGAATTCAATTCAATACATATTTTAATAAATCAAATAAACTGAGCATGTGATATGTCACATTGATTATATTAATTGTAAAAATTATAATTTAATTGATTCATTTTAATATATATATTTAAATCAGTTAAATCAATTTGAGTATTTGACATGTCATATTGATTATATGTTTAGTTAATTAAGCTTTTAATTGAGTTAATTGAATCAATTGATTACATGCAAGGTTACATTAATCATATATATTTAAGTCAATTGCTAAATTATAATTCAGTTGATTCAATTGAATGTATATATTGGAGTTAACTGAATTAATTTGAGTATATTGCATATCACATTAATCATATATTTTAGTCAATTGAGTTTTTAATTGAGTTAATTAAATCAAATTGATTATGTGTAATGTCACACTAATTTTGTACATTTGAATCAATTGCAAAAATTATAATTTAATTGAATATATATTTGAGTCAATTGAATCAATTTGAGTATGTGACATGTCACATTAATCATATCTATTTGAGCCAATTATGAAAATTACCATTTAACCGATTCAATTGAATGTCTATTTAAATCAATTGAATCAATTTGAGTATGTAACATATTACTTCAATAATTTATTTTAGTCAATTAAGCTTTTAATTGAGTTAATTGAATCAATTGATTTTGTATAATATCACATTGATCATATATATTCGAGTCAATTATAATAATTATCATTTAATTGATTCAATTGAATATATATTTAAATCAATCGAATCATTTTGAGTATATAACATGTCATATTGATCATATGCTTTAGTCTGTTGAATATTTAATTGAGTAAATTAAATCAATTGATTATGTACAATGTCACATTAATCATATATATTTTAGGTTAATTGTGACAATTATAATTTAAATGATTCAATGAAATATATATTTTAGTTAATTGAATCAATTGAGTATGTGACATGTCATATTAATCATATATTTTAGTTAATTGAGTCAATTGAGTATTTGATATGTTATATTAATCATATATTTTTGTTAATTAAGCTCTTAATTGAGTAAATTGAATCAATTGATTATCTAATATGTTACATTATGTCAATTAACCATATATATTTTGAGTCAATTGAATCAACTGACTATATATATTTTGAGTTAATTGTGACAGTTATTATTGAGTAAATTGAATCAATTGATTATGTAACATGTCATATTATATCAATTGACCATATATATTTTGAGTCAATTGAATCAAACTGATTATATATATTTTGAGTTAATTGTAACGATTATTATTTAAATGATTCAATTGAAGATATATTTTAGTTAATTAATTCAATTGAGTATACGACATATCACATTATGTTCAATTATTCATATATATTTAGATCAACTATAACAATTATTATTTAAATAATTCAATTGAATATATATTTCAGTCCACTGAATTAATTAAATATGTGAAATGTTAAATTGATAATATATTTTAGTGAATTAATCATTTAATTGATTTAATTGAGTAAAAATATATAATTTATTTATATGAAATATTTTTTTAATTAAGTCAATTGAATTCATTTGAAATTATAATATTAATTAATTAATTATTATCATATATACATTAATCAAATCAATTTAATAAATTTATATTGTTAGTTTAACTGAGTTAATTTAATCAATTTAAATTCAGATTGATCATCTGTTTAATTATAATAAAGTAATATATATTATACTTTTTAAATATTAATTTACACATAAAAATAAATAAATAAAATATATTATTTATATTTATTTTTATTTTTTAAGTTTTTTTAATTTACATAAATATTTTTTTTTAAATGTGTAAACCTTGTTCTAAGAAAAAAGAAAATTGTTGATTAAAGAAAAGATGAGAGAAAAAGTACAAGAAACTTTTAATTTGTATTAAAATTTGTAGTTATAATAAAAATGCAACAGACACAATTTAAAATTTAAATTTCAAATATTTGTATTCTCCCATAAAAATAATTTAAAGGATATTTTAGTAAAATGACTTAATTTTTATACATAAAATGACTTTTATTATCCCTGTTGTTCCACAATTAATGCGGATCAACTTGATCCCTCAAGCATTTTTCTTTATATTTTATAGATATTGCTAAAGTTGAGACAACTTGAAATCTACGGTTAAGAAATCTATAGAAACTCTTATTTGAATCACTAGTTCAAGCATTGTCACCAAATGATTAGGGGTGAGCATTCGGTTCGAACCGAATTAAATTATAAAAATTGAATTATATATTTTAGAAACCCAACCGAATCAAAATAAGTGAAAAATCGAATCGAACCGAATTGCTCTATATATTTAATATATATAATTAAATATGATTCATAAATTTCCCATAAAAATAAATCAATTCGATTCGATTTGATTCGATTTAAACATATAAATTACTATTCTGTTCGGTTCGATTTAACCGATTTTTTTCTCTTCAAAATTGAATCGAACTTAAATAATTAAAATTTTATAATATAAAATCAAATTAATTCGATTCAGTTCGATTTTTTAGTTTCAACCGAAGTCTACTCAGCCCTACAAATGATGTAAGAGATTCTTATTGTCTTACAAAGTTTTTAGTTTATATTTCAAAGTTTTTAAACATCTGTGAATTTTAACGGACACCTTGAAGACAACATTGCAATGCAGAGGAAATAACAAAAGATTAAGGTCTATACTATTTTAACTCATTAGACAATAAGGCTGTTAAGTTTTAAAAATAGATTTATTTTACTATACAAATATGTCAATTTATTATTTTATTATAAAAATAATTTTTTTAAATAGATTTTTTTACACGCATATATTAAAATGATATTTAATTATTAACAAAAGAAAATAAATTCTTGTATCGTTCAAAGGGGTCATTTTAATTTTTTTTCTTGGATTTTAGGTACAAATATATATTTATTTATGTATTTTTATTATTTATTTACTTATTTTATTTTTATTATTTATTATTTATTTTCGAAAACTACAAATATAACCTCTAACACTTTTTGAAAATAATATTACTCATAAGATGTATATTTTTAACCCTTTATTATTATTATTATTATTATTATTATTATTATTATTATTATTTCTCAAAAATCAAAGATGAAATTGTTAAGGGAAAAAAAAAATTAAAAACAGAAAATCTCGTTCCACTTTCCACTTGAAAAATTGAAAACACCAAACAGAGTCTTAACTCGAGCTCTACTCTCTCCCCGTCTCTCCTCTACCATTCAGATGGTGGATCTGCAATGCCTTCAAAGCTTCCTACTACAATCCCTTGCCTCATCTTCCTCTCCGTCCTCCTCCTCTATCTCTACTCCACTTCGCTCCTCCCTTACTCCTCCACATCCATCACCACACCTTCTCCTTCTTCAACTTGCAATCTCTTCGAAGGCCACTGGGTCTTAGACCCTGAGGCTCCCAAACCCTTTTACGATGAGTCCTGCCCATTTCATAGAAACGCCTGGAACTGCCTTAGGAACAACAGAGACAACATGGGTCTTATTAATTCCTGGAAATGGGTGCCCCAAAAATGCAATTTGCCACGGATTGATCCGCAGAGATTTCTAGGGATAATGAGAAATAGGAACATTGGATTTGTTGGCGATTCTTTAAATGAGAATTTCTTGGTGTCGTTTTTGTGTATTCTTAGAGTGGCTGATGCTGGTGCGAGGAGGTGGAGAAAGAAGGTGCCTTGGAGAGGTGCTTATTTTCCCAAATTCAATGTCACCGTGGCATATCATGGGGCTGCTTTGCTCGCCAAATATCAGTGAGTTATATTTATTTATTAATTTATTGTGCTTGAACTTGTACCTTCTCAGTATGTGCCAGTGATTCCCATATTGGCAGGAAAAATGCACAAACTTGTTGCCATATAAATCTTCTCAGATAGAAATAGTAAGTTTTATTGCCATCAAAATAGGCGTTACTGAATAATTGTCAACTAGGCTTGTTTAGTTCTGGTGCATTTCTTGGTCCTGAATGCATTTTGTTGGAATCTTATGGCTCCCTTCTACCGGAATACAATGTTATCACTTTTTTCTTTCTCCTTTTTAAATATTGAAAATGACAACCTCACTTGCTCATCACTGATCAAATAAAGGTGGCAGCCAAAACAGTTGCACTTGCGAATGATGGATAGAAGGAAACATATCGCGTAGATGATGACGCACCTGCAGATGAATGACCCACCGTCAATCATTTTTATGATGTTCTCATATTTAATACTGGGCATTGGTAATTTCCTCGCTAATGAACTGATTCTTTCACCTTTTAATGCTTTGGCATTTCATCTGCATTATTGCAGATTCATTGAAAAAAAAAATGGCAGCTTGGTTTATGACATGATTTGGAACACTTAGGGACGACTAGATATGTCTATAGTCTTACATTCTTATGTGAAACTCACAGGTAAGGAGTCTTGTATTGCAATGTTCTTGTCTTGTATTGCAATGTTCTTGTCCTTGTCAATCACTATTATTTTGTATTGCTGTTTCTCAACTCTCATTGTCCTCTTTCTCTTTTGGACATTAATTCTCTTGCCTGTAGTCCACAGCCGTAGGGTGTTCCTTTAATTTGGTAGAGCTTGACACAATATTCATTTATTCTAAATCTAACAATTCAAGAAAAACATACAAAGTATTTTCACAAGTAGTTTACAACCATCTAGGTTTCACTTTATGTAACTACATGGTTTTAACTTAGTTTTTGCTCTGGAGACTCTAAGTATAATTCCCAGAAATGAAAATTGGTTTATTACCTGATATAACTCAGAAAAATTATTGCTTATCAAAAGGTATTTAAAAAATAAAGTTTTCATTCTACTTTCACATATGGCATTTACTTTTGATGCATTAACAAAATGCCCATGTAATTGTGGTGTATTCAAATTATGAGCTCAGAAGAAATTGGGAAAGTATCTGAGGACATTTATGATAAAATACTAGTAGGATGACTGTTAAAACATTACGTGATATGTGTGCAGAATGATCTAGTTACAATGATGCAAAGGTCTATTATGTGTAAAGGGAATAGTAGAATGCTAGAAGCATGCTAGCTGGAAGTTGAGGGAAATGAATACCAAATGAAAGAGGAATATTTGTAAAGGGAATCTGAAATGCTCAACCATGTATGAGCAAAGAATTAGATTAAGATTAATTACTTTCACTTTTTTGCATCCTTGTACTGGCAGATCTGCTATTTTGCTTGTTCTTTCTTGTTATGCATTTGAAGTGTCTAAATGCATCTTTAAATTATATTATTTCATCTGGAATAGATGGGGTAATGACAAATTTCCAAATGACACGCCTTTTGTTTTTTATCATGCTGGCCAACAGATACTTCCTCCCCTTGGTTTGTTTGATGGATTTAAAGTTGTTCTTGAGAATATGGTCTCATATATACAAAAGGAAGTTCCTGGCAAGACATTCAAGTTTTGGCGTCTGCAATCACAGCGGCATTTTTATGGCAGTGAGTGGAACCAAAATGGAAGTTGCTTGTTCAGTGAGGCCCTCAACGAAAATGAGGTATGAATAAGTTGATGGCAATTCACCCTTTATGCTTTCTTACCAAGTGTGATAACTAATGACAAAGTATTAACCTGTACTGAAATGCTACACCACAGGTTCAAATTTTGAACAAAATTTTAATTTGATCTTCAACACCATGACCCTTCATAGTGTGTCAGTAGTTCTAATCTTGCCTTTATTTATATTTCCTCATTGATATTGCATACTGATACCTGGACAGCTTGATTTGTGGTTTGATCCCAGCAAAAATAAAGTTAATAAAGAAGCAAGACAAATTGATCATGCAATTGAACTGACATTGCAATGCACGGATATCCACTCACTGGATCTAACTCATTTGAGCGATTATAGAGCACATGCACACCCTTCAATTTGGTTTGGGAAGAAGGATGCCAATGGCAATCTGGGGTCAGAATTGCATGCATTGGTGCCTACCTGGTGTTCCTGACGCATGGATTGATATATTGTCAGAGTTTATCTGTTAAGGCGTTTTGAAGAACCAATAAAGAGAGAAGGCAACATTAACAAGTTATATCCAGACTTTAATTATTTTGCGGATTTCTGTACATTACACAATAAAATGCTGTGTAGTTTCATGGACTAAGTTATAGAATCAGGCAATCAGAATACAAGCTGGTGTTTTAGACAGACTTCCTTGAGATATACTTCCTGTAGATTCAGATCAAAAAAGCTTCCCGCTACGTCCTTTTTACGCTGATGTTCTGAAGGGAAATAAATTTATTCCCAGTTGTAAGTTGACAAAAAAAAAAAAAAAAAACGAAAGAAGAGATGGGAAATTCTTTTGGGTTGTGAACTAGGTGATTGGAAGGTTAACTGAATGACTTCATTTTTCTTCCAACTTGGTCATGTACGTTTGAAATATCTAATGTGTGTGCATGATTATTTCTTTCAATTTGTCTTCCACTCTTCTTAAACTGGAAATTCCTGTTAGGTTTTGAGATCCTAACAATCTGATTTTAGTAGAACTTTGGCAGAAATAGAAGAAGTTAGAGAGAGATAGAGAGGAAATAGAAGAGAACTAGAGAGAATTCAAGGAGGGAGAGTGATTCAGGAGTACTAATTCTTGAATGAATCTCTTCCTTGGTATATAGCTACTCTATATACAGTTATTCCCTTGTAACGTTTGCCGTTTGTTTATCCCGAGCAAACTCCAGCTCCCTGACTACTTGTAACTTCTTAGCTAACAACTCTTTTAACTTCCTCACTATTTCTGAATTACAATTTCCCCCAAAACTATTTCTTTCTATCCCTTGTTCTCCTATATGCAATACCCTCTCCATTAGCACATTCTTGCCTCAAAGAATATGGAAAATCTTGAAATTGTGCTCTAATGAAGGATACATCTTCTAAAGTTACATCTTCACTTGGCAGACCAACTCACTGAATTAGGACTTTGAGAGACCTGCTGATGATCCCTGTTAATAACCATAGTTTGCAGGACTTGTTTTGGAGCTAAAACAATCTGAGCATCTGGCGTAGTTGGTAAATCCAGAATTGGTGTTTGATTGTCACTTAATTATTTTCTTATTTAAGACATGAAAAACAGGATGAATAGTAGAAGTCTAAGGCAGCTGTATCTTGTATGCAGCTGCACCTAGCCTTGCCAACACTTGAAATGGCTCATAATATCTGGCTGATAACTTCAGGGGCCTTTTGACTGCCACTGAAGTTTGCCTATAAAGCCGCCACTTAAATACACCCCTTCAGATCTTCTTTATCAGCCTCTGTTCGTTGAAATCTACAAACACTTCTTTAGAATACCAGTAGTCAATGGGACAAATATCAGTAGTCCGTATTCTTAATTTGGTTCAATTGAAGTATGAAAGTTGACAAATAAGTCCAGCTTTATCTTTGATATTCTCATGCACTGGTTAATGAATAAAAAATTAAATAAAACAATACATATTTTATTTTAACCGAAAATGATGAATAATAATAATAATAATTATCATTATTATTATTATTACAAGAGAATAAAAGAAAATAAAAATAATAATGACGGAAAGCTATTTTGTTGCGAAGAATTCCGTACATGATTATTATAATGGTGTTTACTTTGTTTTTATTGCCTTTATTTATACTTTATTAAATTTAGTTATTAAATAAATTAATATAAATAAATTTAATAGTCTTTATGCACAAAGTAAGTGCGAGGGAGCAGTGAGGGGTGAAACCATATGGTCCCTCCACAAAGTTTCTAAAATTAAAAAAACTACTCATAATTTTAATGTCATTTTTCAAGAAAATTACTATTTGCCGTCTAAAATTTTTAAAATTAAATTTTATCTATAAATTTTATTATTATTTTTAATTATTATTTGTCCTCCAATATTTTTACCTTTGTGTAAATTTCATTCATATTTTTCATATATTTTATTTTAATCTCTTAATATTTTATATTTTTTTTAGTTTCTATATTTTTATCAAAATTTCATTTTGTTTTTTTATTAATATCCTAATTGTTGATCCTTTTACCCAGAAACTGCAAAATCAAATGGAAAGAAGACTGTCCCTCTACAATTATATTCATGCCGTTTTTTACACCTTCTAAGTCCATTATAGCTAAGGATATCATTAGACAGAGTGTCCGGAAAAATCATTCTACTCAAAATTAAATCTAATTAATATTTTTAAAATTTAAATTTATTTCAAACTCGATTATTATTATTCGAAAAATACTTAAATTTATTTTAATTTTATATATTTTAATTAATAATTTACATAATAATAATAATTATTTGATTCATTTCATATTAAAATAAACATTTTCATTTTTTATTTAGTTTTTTATTCCTTAACCAGAGGGCATAAAGAGCCTCAAGGTAAAATTGAACTTAATTGACACATAATTGACCAAATTTAAGAATTTGCACTTAATTGGCTCTCGTTGGTAATTTGAGTGGGGAATTAACCTTTATTTCATTTAAAAATATATGAAATTTCAAAAATAACCTCTAATATTATAAATTTTTTAAGATAAAAAATTCCAATAAATTTTTCTTTAAAGAAAAAATTTTATAAGATTTTTTTTTCTTTCTCAAAAAAAAAAAGTTGATTTTCAAGAAAAATAACTCAAGTTGTAATTTTATAATTGGTTCTTCGAATAAAAAAGTCAACGTGGCACAAAAAATTTTATTTTACCTGCAGGTTGCATGACTTATTTATTTTTTTGTTTTAATAATATAATTTAATGTTTATTTTTAAAATTTTATATTTTAAAATCATAATGATAATTTTTAATTAATTATGTTAAATATAATTTAAATTTGTATTAAAATTTTGAATAGTTGTATGATCTATTAAAATTAAAATTAATTTTTATTACTTACATAATTATTAATTATTTTTTTAAATATTTCTTAATAAAAATGTAATAATGTAATATTTTTACAGTATAATTGTATCTAAAAAATAATACATTATTAGAAAGAATTTATCCATAATAGTAAATATAATAATAAATATTCTAAAAATAAAATCTCAAATATTATACCAATATTCAAGAAATAATAATGATAAAATTAAAATTCAGAATAATTTGCTATTTTTTATATTATTAAGTTAAATTGTAAATAAGATTATTTTATAATTTTTGAACTCTTGGGTAGAAAAGTGATATAGTTATACCTTTGTATTTAAAAGGCCTTTTTTTTTTATTTTTAATTTTAGATAATTTGATCATAATTTTCAAAATTAAAGAATTTTTGTTCAAAATTTAAAAAATAATTTGAATATTTTGACTTTTTAAATTTGAATTGCCATGAGACATGTCATGTCACATTTTTTAATTCTTTTTATTTGATTTGTCTTTCTCTTTCTCTGTGTAAAAAGATAAAATCCTCAAATTAATTTTTGAATTTTGAAAAAAATCTTTTAACTTTGAATGTTATAATTAAATTATCTAAAATTAAAAATTTTAAAAATAATCAATATAAATATTTAAATTTATTTAGATAATAAGCTTATTTAAAATAGATAAGTTTCGAAAAAAGATGTAACTCATATTGTACATATTAATTTTGACATTTTTTTGTATAAAATAGATCGTATATGAAAAATATTTTTTTATAAACATTGTTTTTAAAGAAAAAATATTCTATGAAAATATTTTATATTATTTGATTGTAATTTTAAATTAATAGTATATTCTTATATTATATACATATAATTTACATTTTAAAAAATTATTAAAATTTATAAAATGAGTTTTTTTTTTTGAAAAAATAAAATTATTTTTCTTAAAAATAATTTAATTTCTTAATTAAAAAAATATTTTCTATTGGTTATTTTTTAATGTTCTAAACAATGAAAAATACAAAACATGATTTTTAAAAAATATTTTTCGTAAAATAAATGTAATCTTAATTTTTTAAATTCTATTACTTATAAATAGATAAATTTATTTTATTTAGAAGCATTTAAAGTTTGATAAATAATGAATTGCAAATTAAAATCCTATCACTTTTTTTTGAAATCAATATGTTAAAATTAAATTACACCATCAAAATGAAATTTATTAAAGTAGCACCTTTTTATCGTAGTCCGTATCATATTATAATTGAGTTGATGTGTGTGTATATATATATATATATATAAAGGAGTTAGCGGATCAACCATGCACACGTGGCCAAGAAGTGTATAAGGGAAATCTGGGGCCTCAACTGGACAAGATATTTTTTCTAGTTGAAATAGTATAAGAGCCTCCCTTATCACCACGAGGTCACGGGTTCGAAACGTTGGAAGCTCCAAACACCTGCGTGAATTTCTAGCAAAGACTGGCCAGGTACTGTGGGCCCGGGTGCGTGGGTCCCACCAGCTAAGGGTCCCCTGTGTGCCCGATGTGGGGGGGAAAGGAGTTGGCGGATCAACCATGCACACGTGGCCAAGAAGTGTATAAGGGAAATCTGGAGCGACAAGATATCTTTTCTAGTTGAAATATATATATATATATATATATATATATATATATATATATTATTTTTATTGCAACATACAAAAATACGGAACTTGATTGGTTTGACAACACTGAGGAACTTGCCTTTATAAAAGACTATAAATAATAATATTATATATACACTTAAATCATATTTCTTTTAAGGCTAATTGGACACCAAAAAAAAATCAAATATTTATATGAATTTACCATTTTATTTAAACGTTTCAATTTTGTATTAATTATTTAAATCTTTTAATTTTAAAGAAATTTTATTTAAAATTGAAAATTGAAAATTAATCGATCTCTTTTTATAAGCACACCAATTGATAACATCACACTTGAGTCATATATATGTACATGAATACTTAACAAAACATTCTTGGATTTGTTTCACAAAATCCTTGCATACAAAATTAAATTCTCTCTAAATTGAAGTTCAATTTTGATTAAAATTGAAAGGTTTGGATATTTGGTCTAAATTAAAACTGAAATCTTTGAATAAAATTGTAAATTGGTGGAAACGTTTGGATTTTTAAATGTTCCTTTGAGCAACTTGCTCATCAAATATCATCAGATAGATATTCCTTTCCTTTGCTTGGCTTTTGATTTGATTCATTACTTGTTTCTTTCTTTTAACTTCCTGAAATGGAGAAAATAAATACCTTGCTTCCTTCTACTACCAAAAGTAATGCTGATGCTCTCTTTAGACTTCCCATATATATATATATTGACACATCCTCATAACTTATCAGAACCCATCAACTTCCTCTTTCTTTCTTCATTTTCCTTCACTTCCAACATTTTAATTTGTGATATTATCGATCCTTAAAAAATGGCTGAAGAAGTCGCCTTCAGTATCGCAGAACAAGTAATAACAAAGTTGGGGTCACTTGCTTTCCAAGAAATTGAATTGATAAGTGGTGCCAAAGATGATCTGAAGAAGTTTGAAAATTCTCTCTCCACTATCAAAGCGGTGCTTATAGATGCTGAGGAGAAGCAAGAGAAGAGCCTTGCAGTAAAGATTTGGCTAAGGAGGCTTCAAGATATTGTGTATGAGGCAGATGAGTTGGTAGATGAGGTTGCAACTAAAGACTTGCAGAGGATGGTGCAAGCCCAAAGCCGAGGAAAAGTTGCAACGCTGGTATTTAAACATTATAATTCAATCTTTTTTGAGGTTTTCTAAATATATACTCTTCCTTGATGAATATATTTCTCATGCTCATTGTAATATAGTCGATCGTTTGCTTAATTGTATATATATGTTGATGAGAGAATTTTAATAGCAAAAAATCAAAATATGAATAAAATAATAATTTTTTGGTATGTGGAAAATAAGAAGATTATAGAATACATTCTTAAGCAATCTAATAAGTGCTATTACATTCTTTGAAAGCAGAGGTCAACTAATAAATAAGGATGGTTAGGATTTAAACTCTAAAACTTTTGATTTAAGAGACTCTAATATCATGTCAAGTAATCATTTAACCTACAAACTTAAGTTTATAAGTGAAGACTAATAATAGTTTTATACTTCTATTAAATAGGGTTTCACTCATACAATAATTAATTTTAGAAGGGCTTTGACCAGAATTTTGGCTTAACCATCGATTGCCAACATAGGGTCATAGGGAACTCCATAAAGTTGCCTAATTTCTCTAAAGTGGAGATCAATTATAAAAGAAGCATCAATGCTATTGTCATATGGTATGAAACATTACAAGAAATTGCTAAAATAGTAACATAAATTAGAAATTGATTATGTCCATTTCTAATTCGTTACAAAATTATCGCGGAATGAAAATTAAATTTATATATTAAATTTCACAATGAATTAGAAATGAAATATAAATAAACTTTAGAAAGAATTCGTTACTAATTTAAACATTAAAAAATAAACACTAAATTTAGAAACAAATTATAAAAATAAAATATACGAAAATTAGAAACAAAATCAATAGCATTTTTAATTTTAATCGCTAAATAGTTTTAATAGCATTTCTAATTTTAACCGCTAAATAATTTATCTCATAATTTAGAAATGAAATAAAAACATATTTTTTAAATTGAGGATATTGAAAATTAAAGAGAGAAATAATTCGTTTTTTACAAAATTTTAGAAATAAACTCTGGAATTTATTTCTAAATTTAAAAATGAATTTTGAGATCCATTTAAATTATAAAACTTAAAAATTATGGAGGGAAATAAAAATTTCCTAATTCTTTTCACTCATTCTTTTATTTTCTTTTCTTTCATTTCATTTATTTTCTTCATTTTATGTAATTTTTTTCATTATCTTTTATTTTATTTTGTCCTATCCTTTTTCATTAATATTTTTTTCCATTTCATTTTTCTTCCATTTCATATTTATTTCATTTTTTTTTAATTTTTCCCTCATTTTCTTTCTTTTATCTTTCATTTCATTTTTTTCTTATCCTTTTCTTTTTTATGTATAACTCTTTCTTTCATTTTAATTTTAATAGTATTTATTTATTTATTTAATATTTTTTGTTATAATATATTTATTTCAATTTTTTGGTTAATTTATTTTATTGCTAACTTCCTTTTAATTATATTTTTATATTGATTTTTATACAAATTTATTTTCATTAGTCATTTATTAATTATTTTTAAAAATTTATTTTAATATTTAATTTTAATAATATAAGAAATATATTTTTTTAATTTTTATTAGTAATTTGTTTGTAATAAGTATTTTCATAGGGATTTTTTTAATACTAATTTATTTTTTGTTAGTATTTTTTACTAATAATTTTTATTTCTTATTATTTATTAGTTAAAAATATTTTATTACTTATTTATTTTTAGTAATTTTTTATTTATTATATTTATAGTAATTTTATTTTAATTTTTACTTTGTATTTTTTTTTTGAAAAAGTTAGTAATTTATTTTTATTAGTAATTTATTAATAATATTTTCTAATAATGTAATTATCCAGTATTTTAGTAATATTAGTAATAATATTTTTATATTTATTTTTTAGTAATTCAATAAAAATTTTATATTTATACTTTTAATAATTTAGAAATTTCTTAACTATATCAAGGCGTATAAACATTAAGTCAATAAAAAATTATATATATATATATATATATATATATATATATATATATATATATATATATATATATATATATATATTTTTTTTTTTAAGTAGGCCCTACCATGATTTTAATCAAAATAACAATTATTAATTGATTGAGTGTACATACTTATATGTAGGTAAAATTCACTCTAATAATTTTATTGTCATTTTACTAGTAATTTATTAATTTATTCAAAATTTATTTTTTTTAAACGGTTTGAAAATAAATATTTATATCCTGATTAATTAGAAATGGGTGTCCATTTATAATCAGAAATGGAAATAAAATCAGGTTTTCTAAATATAAATTTTTTATTTTTTATTTTTTCTGATTATAAACATATTGGAAATAGATTCATTTCTAATCAGCAATGGAAACAAATCCATTTCTGATTATAACAATTGTTGATTTGGTTCTCATTTAAATTTTTGGAGATTGAATGTCTTTAACAATGTAGAAATGGGTTAAATATAATTTTATTTTCAAAAATTTGTAAAAATTATACGGCAGAAATATTTAAATATGTTTTTGTTTATAGGTATGCAACTTTTTTTCTTCCTCAAATCAAATTCGCTTTCGATCAAAGCTGGGCCATAGAGTTCGGGACATTAGACAGAAGCTAAACGAGGCGGAAAATGAAATTTCTAGCCTCCATTTAATGAAGAAAGAAATAGTAACAGATGTGAGAGAAAAAAGTAGTGGAAGGGAGACATCCTCTGTACTGAAAACCTGATATGATAGGAAGGGAAAAAGATAAGGAAAAAATGATTGAGTCATTGTTGAATCCAACTGGTAGTCAAGGAAATGTTTCTGTGAATGCAATTGTTGGTATTGGGGGCTTAGGGAAGACTGCACTTGCCCAGTTGGTGTATAATGATGAAAAAGTTAAAAATTACTTTGAAAGGAAGATGTGGCAATGTATTTCTGAGGAATTTGATTTGAAATTGCTTGTTAAGAAGATCCTTGAATGTGGAACTAATAATGAGGTGCCTAATTTATTAGGATTAGAACAATTGCATATTCGCCTTAAAGAGAATTTAGAAGGGAAGAGGTATTTGTTGGTGTTAGATGATGTATGGAATGAAGATCAGAAAAAATGGGATGATTTGAAAGCTTACTTGTTGATGGGTGCCCCAGGGAGTAAAATTTTATTCACCACTCGTAGCACAAGAGTTGCATTAGTCATGGGTGTGGATTCCCCATATGTTTTGCAAGGTCTAGCAGACAATGAGGCTTGGGATTTATTTGACAAATTAGCATTTGGAGAGGGGCATGGTGTAGTGATGAATCCCAACCTAATAAAAATTGGAAAAGAGATGGTAAAGAAATGTAAAGGAGTTCCACTTGCAATAAGGAGTTTAGGAAGCCTCATGCATTTGAAAACTAAAGAGAGTGAGTGGTCTTCCATTTTAGAAAGTGACTTATTAAAGTCATTTCAAACAAGTGAGAATGAGAATGCTCTTTCTGTGCTGAAGTTGAGTTACTGTCACATGCCCACTTATTTAAGGCAATGTTTCAGTTATTGTGCAATGTTTTCCAAAGGTCACGAATTTGATAAAGAAACATTGATTCGTTTGTGGATAGCACAAAGATACATTGTTTGTTCAAGTAAGGATGATGATTTAGAGGATATTGGAGATCAATACTTCAATGAATTATAATGTCGGTCATTCTTCCATCAGTCAGAAAGCATGTCTCATTATAAAATGCATGATTTTATCCATGATCTAGCACAATCAATAACAAAGGATAGATACTTTGCAGTAGAGAATGTTTGCGAAGGAATCCATCATGTATATTGGCCATCTTCTTTGAATGAAATTGAGATGCTGGTTAAAGTTAAGGGCATGAGGACATTATTTTTTGAAAGTTTTCCTGAGAGTGTAACGTTAAAAAAGGGTTTAAATATTATCTTTTTAAATTTTCAAAAGTTACGTGCCTTGCATTTAGGAGGGTATATAATTGAAAATAGAATCTTTTCAAATTTTCAAAAATTACAAGCTTTGAAATTAAAAAGGTTGCATGCCTTGAATTTAAAAAGGGACAAGATCATTTCAAATTTTCAAGAGTTACGTGCCTTGTATTTAGGAAGTGATATAATTGAAAATAGGATCTTTTGAAATTTTCAAAAGTTACTGACTTTAGAAGCCTTGGAATTAAAAAGTTGCATGCCTTGCATTTAGAAGGGAATTTGGGGAGGGATATAATTGAAGTGCCAAATTCAATAGCAAAATTGAAGTATTTGAGATATCTTGACATTTCTTGGGCTTGACATGGAAACACTCCCAAAGGCAAAACTACAATTAAAGCACAAATACTGTTAAAGCATAAATAATATGTAACAAAACAGATAAATTAAAGTGCAGGATATAAATCAATTAAAACATAAAATAAATATGGGTAGTAAAACCAGCCACTGATAGATAAACAAGTAAGAACAAAATTTTCTGAAAATGGACTTTGATTAACACTTGAAAGTTACTTACATATGGAGATAGAATTTAAAGTAAAAAGGGTAAGAATACAAGGAAAAGGATATCGGATGAGAGGAGAAAACTAGAACTTGGTAAAGGAAAACTCTTATGGAAAAATTCTGTCTAAGCTTGGGTAGAATCTCTCCTTTTATAGATGAAGGAGGGCCTTGTACAATAATTGAAAGTTACTATTTCACATGTGAAAAGTTGGCAAAGTTGGCCGAAAGTGGAGTTTCCTGTAGCCATGTGAAGTGAAAAAATTAAATAAAGTCTGCTAAAAAAAAAATGTCTTTTCTGCAGCCTTGTCAAAGTGAAAATAAGTGAAGTCTGCTAAAAGTAAAAACTCCTGTGTTCATATGATGATTCAGGAGTGCTTTAAGGTGGAGGAAATGCCAAAACTCCTGCAATCTTCATTGTCATTTCCAAGGCTGACTGCTTCCGATGATGTGCTAGCTTTACTGGAAGTTACAGAAGAATCTATCTTGCTTGATAATAGTTGCTTCATTATAGTGAAATATTCTTCTTCTGTTTTAGCTTGGGCAAGTAGAGCGCTTGCATGTGATTTTTGGGCAAGGAAAGTTGAAGTTAAAGTAGAGGGAAGTTGCTTTTAGCGGTCCTCATACTATTTTAGAAGCCATTTTTCCACAGTTGCTAAGGAGGCTTTTTTAGTTTTTTGGAACTTAGACCACCATTTGACCTTGAATCTTTGGATCAGAATAGGGCCTTGAATAAGTTTTCTAGGTTTAAAGTTATATTCCCAGGCCAGAACCTAAGAAACAAAGAACTTGAAAACAAAAAGAGTTAATAGATTAAATAAGTCTTCTTCTGGTGGAGGGACATATCTGGCTTTAAAAGTGGTATACCCTTGATAAATTTCAGAAGGTAAGATTTCGGGTGTGGCTCTCATCCATGCCCATTATTGAGCAAACCATCTGGGAAAGTGAAAAGTAGAGACAGTGTTGAAAAAGAAGAGCCAGATATGAGTTTAATTGGAGTTTTGGTTTAAAAAGGCATTCATCCAGGCTTGGTGGTAATCCCAGTAAGTGAAAGTTTGATTGGCAGGAAGGCTTTTTCCATATCTGGCTTAGAATTTTTTGGGAAGTGAAAGGTTTTGTCCCCAATCCATTGGGTGTATAACTTTAACGATGGTGCAAGTTGAGTAATTTGGAGAGGGAGAGTTTTCCGAGAAGTGTTTTATTTTGATTAAACCGGTTTCAATCAAAACGCTTTGATAATAAGCTTTGTCTTTAGATTGTTCCCACGGTTTGTAATGCCAATAATTGAAGAACTTTGCTGCATACAAACTAGGGTTAGAATCATAAAAATCGTCTTCAACAGTTAAAATGTTTTGGAAAGATTCTTTGACAAACCATTGTGGAGAGGAACCGAAATTTTGTGAAAAATTTTGAGAAACAATTGGTTCCTCAGGCTTTAAAGTTAAATTCATTGGGGAAACAAGCTTGGGGGTTAAATTAGTTTTAGAAGCAGTTTGTTAAGTTAAAAAGGTTTGGGAAATAGTTTGAGAAAGAGGTTTTGGTTTATGTAAAATAATCTCTTTCTCTGCATTTTTAAACAAATATCAGTGATAGCATCTTTATGTGGCCCCTCAGGAAGGGACCCTTTCAGAACCTCACAAAGCTCAGGATGGTTAATAAGATTGGCTAACTATTCATGTAGCTGGCTTTCTTGTGATTTTGGAGGTTCCTTTGGGGCTTTAGAAGCTTGTGAAGTGGAAGGGTTTTGTAGTAGATCTATCTCTTTTTGGAATAAGGAATTCCAAGAAACGATAGGGTTTTGAGGGGTGACTTTTAGTTGAGTTAAAGCAAGAGCTTGGGATTGGCTTGAAGGCTTTTGTTTAGATGAGGAAGTTGATTTTGCTTTTGATTCTTTTCTCTCCTTTGGTGAATCTCCCGATGGTTTTCTAGGAATCACGGTGAGGGGTCTACAAAAATTCACGAGTCGAGAAGTCAGGGATAGAATTCATATCTCCTTTAATATATTCAATATCAAAATAAAAAATACTCAAAATAGCTTGCCATCTAGCAAAAATCAGTTTTGAAGCTATATTTTGAACATCTTTTTTCAAAATTTCTTTTGCAGATTTGCAATCTATTCTCAAAAGGAATTTTTGATTGAGTAAATTGGTTTGGAACTTTTGAATACATATAACTATAGATAAAACCTCCTTTTTAATAGTAGAATAATTTTTCTGAATACTATCCCAATGTCCAGAAACATACTGAACTATAACTTCTTTATCTTTTTTCTTTTGTTTTAATATTCCTCCATATCCGACTTCAGAGGCATCCGTTTCGACAATTTTGAAAGCAAATGGATCAGCAAGATGTAAACAAAGGATTTGTTTTATTTGGGCTTTGATTTTCTAAACAAGGGAAGTCTGTTCCTGTGTCCAGGGCTTTGGATTTTTCTTAAGTCTTTCATGAAGTGGTTGAAGCAATCTGTTTAAGTTAGGAAAGAAATCTAAGACATAGTTTAGACATCCTAGAAATCTTTGAAGCTGAGTTTTGTCAAGAATTTTGTCAAGAAATTTATGAGTGAAGGCAAGTGATCTTTCTATTGGCGAGATTATGCCATTGGAAATATAGTGTCCTAAGAACCTAATCCTAGTCTGGAACAGCTAACTTTGGACTTAGAAATTACTAATCCATTTCTTTTGGCAACAAAGATAAAAGTTCTTAAATGCTTGAAATGTTGCTCAATAGAAGATGAAAAGATTAAGACATCATCAATGTAAACGATGCAGAATGCAGAGTATGGGTTAAAAATGTAAACGATACAATGTGGATGGTGGGATTCCTAGCTACATTGGTAAACTTTGCTACTTGGAAAATTTTGATTTATCTATTAACAAATTGACAGGTAGTTTGCCTGAAGTCCTTGAAGAAACGCATTGGGGTTTAAACAGTCCCTTGCCTAGTTTGATGTACTTGAGCCTATCCAACAATCATTTAGTTGGTAATTTTCCAGAATGGTTGAGTCAACTTAATAATCTTGTAGGATTGTCTCTAGACTATAACTTGTTTCATGGCCTCGTCCCTGCTTCTTTAGGAAACTTACAAAACTTAACTGGTGTAAACCTTTCGGGAACCAAGAACAGGACTCTTCCCGATAGTTTTGGTCACTTTCTCAGCTATCTGCCTTGGATGTTTCCCTTTATAATCTGATAGGTTCAATATCTGAAGTGCATTTCTCAAAGCTTAATAAATTGAAGTTCTTGGGATTGAGCTCTAATTCATTCTTTTCCAATGTAAGTTCCAATTGGGTTCCTCCATTCCAGGTCCAGGATCTTGAAGTAGGTTCATGTCATCTGGGTCCTACTTTTCCAGCTTGGCTAAGAACACAAAAAGAAGTTACATCGCTTGATATCTTCAATGCCAGATCTCGATTCCATACCAAACTAGTTCGGGATATTTCCTCCAACCATCCTTTGTTAAATGTTTCTTTTAATCGTTACATGGCCAGCTAAAAAATCCTTTGACTGTAGTTCCCTTTGCAGATGTTGATTTGAGCTCCAACTTTCTAGAAGGACCAACTCCCCTTTCCAGTTTTGAGATTGAGTTGCTAGAACTCTCCAACTATCGTTTTTGTGGTCCTATTCCGAAAAAACTTGCTCAATCCATGCCAAACTTGGTCTTCCTCTCTCTTTCAGGTAACCAATTGACTGAGATATCCCGGTCTCTATAGGAGCTATGGTGTCCCTTGTGGTCCTTAATCTTTCAGTAATGACTTATCGTAGCATTCCTTCAAGCATTGGGAATTGCTCTTTCCTAAATGCAATGGATCTTAGCTTCAAAAATTTGTCCGGGCAGATTCCATTGTCTTTTAGTCGGTTAAATCAGCTCAGGTCACTTCATCTGAGCAATAATAAACTTACAGGAAGCCTTCCATCATCTTTTCAAAATTTATCAAACTTGGAGACTTTGGATCTTGGTAACAACAGATTATCGTGTGAAATTCCACCATGGATTGGAAGTGGTTTTGCAGACCTTAGAATTTTGAGCTTAAGGTCAAATGCATTTTTTAGTGAAATTCCTTCCACTCTGTCAAATTTAAGCTCACTGCAGGTCCTTGACCTTGCTAAAAACAATTTGGCTGGAAGCATTCCAGTCACTTTTGGAGATTTTAAAGCCATGTCTCTAGAACAGTACATAAATGAATATCTACCATATGGGAAATACAGAGGCGTTTACTATGAAGAAAGCTTGATTGTGAATATAAAAGGTGGGGCTCAGAAGTATACAAAAACTCTTTCCTTGGTCACTAGTAGAGACCTTGCCAGCAACAACTTACATGGAGAGTTTCCTAAAGAAATCACAAAATTGGTGGGCTTAGTGGCTTTGAACTTGTCAAAGAACCAAGTCATCGGTCAGATTCCTGGAAGCATTTCAAACTTGCGGCAAATTTCTTCTCTTGATCTTTCGCACAATAGGCTCTAAGGTGCAATTCCTTCCAGCATGTATACATTATCATTTTTAGGTTACTTGAATTTGTCCGACAATAACTTCTCAGGCATGATCCCTTATATGGGGCATGTGACAACTTTTGATGCATCATCTTTTGATGGGAACTCTGGTCTTCGTGGAGCTCCACTAGTCCTCAAATGCCCTGGTAATGATTCAAATGGAGGAGGAGGTTCCATTGTAGAAGACAGTAGTGATGGTTTCAGTGACATGTGGTTTTACTTGAGCATTGGCTTGGGATTTGCAGTAGGTATTTTAGTTCCTTTTCTGATTTTTTCTATCAGAAAACCTTGGAGCCATGCCTACTTCTTGCTTGTGGACAAAACTGTTGATAGACTACTATATTTGGCCTGCAAAACTGCTACTCGTTTCAGGAATCGTTGCAATTTCCAAGCCTAATTTCATTAAGTGCTTTAGTGCAAATCCGGTGGAAGTGAGTTTCATATAAAATAAAGGCATGTAATTCATCTGGTCTTGTCCTACTCTGTTGCATAACATAATCTCTTTTAGCTTCAAGGATTTTGTAACATATTAGTGAATTTGCATCAACTCATGGTAGACAAGATGTTTCACCTTCATTTTAGCTTCAAGCACTCAATAAAGATCTCTTCTTACATCTTTATCTCTCAATTCCTTAGCAGTGGGGAGATAAATAAGGGGCCCAAGACCAATTTCTTAATGAGTAACATTCAAATCCATTTCACAGATGGTAAAATAAGATCTGCAGCAAAATATAGTCACACTTCTCAAATCTCAATAATTTTTTTTCCAAAGAACATATTCCCCCTCTTTGAAAACTAGAATTTTGTAAGAATTCAATTCAATTGGCTTATTTTTTTTTATCAAATCTCATATTTTGCATGAAATACTTCAATTAATTTTTATTTTAAAAAAAATAAATATAAGCATGATTGTGTATTTATTTTTTTGTAAATCTATATCTATATATATATATAAAGTAGAGTGTTATTCTCAAGGAAATGATATGTGACACTTTTCTTAAAAAACTTACCACATGTCACCTTCCATAAATGCTCTCCTCTATACTAATTATTATTTAGGTTTTTTTTTATTTTTCTTTTAATTATTATTGTTATTTATAATATTACCTTAACATTTATGATTTAAATTATTATTTTTATTAAAATTTAATTTTTAAAACCATACCGAATTAAATCATAAAACCAAATTATAAATTTTAGAAACCGAACTAAAATAGATAAAAAATCAAATCGAACCGAACAACTCTATTTTGGTTCGGTTTGGTTCAAACCGATCGGTTTTGATTTTTTATTATTTTTTAATTTAGACTTGATTTTCAAATTATTTGGTCTAATTTTGACCTTGGTTTGAACCTAATAACTATTAATCAATGAAATTAAACAATTTATATATATATATATATATAATTACATATAATTCATAAATTTCTCATAAAAATAAATCAATTCAAAAATCAATAAAATTATTCGGTTCGATTTGACCGAATTTTTTCTCTTCAAAATCGAACCGAACCAAAATAACTGAAATTTTTATAATACAAAACCGAATCAAATTATTTTAAAAATTAAACCGAATTACCGAATTAAGATGGTTCGGTTCAGTTTATTCGGTTTGAACCGAATAATGCTTACCCCTAATTAAGGCCTTTTCTAATTAAATACAATATTTAAAAATTATTTTTATTATTTTATAAATACTAATTATTATTGAATTTTTTTATTTCTCTTTTAATTATCATTATTATTTATAATAATACCTTAACAATTATGATTTAATTTATTATTGTCTTTAAAATTTAATTTTTAAAAAATTATGACATTTTATGATTAGATGTAATATTTAAAAATTATTTATATTATTTTTTTTATAAATTATTTATGAAAAAATATTATTTGTCACTGTTACCCTTAATAATAATAATAATAATAATAATAATAATAATAATAATAATAAAAGGTCATTAATGGCCATTAATTTAAAAAAAATTGATTATTAATTTGTGATCTCATAATCAACTATGATATAATTTAATCAACCTTAAATTATTTTATATATTTAATAAATATTTTTATTACATTGTTATATTTTCTATTATTTTTATTATGAAATTTTATTAAAAATTTTGAGAGACCAAAAATATAGTTGATATAAAAAGTTATAAAAATAAAATATAGAAATTTAACTTATTTATAATTAGTATGTATTTATTTTATATTAATAATTTAATATTTTTTTTATTTTATTTTTTTTAAGATTAATTAATGCTCATTATTATTATTATTATTATTATTATTATTATTATTATTATTATTATTATTATTATTATTATTATTATTATTATTATTATTATGGCTAACCTAGAACGATTTAATTAAAACGGCTAAGTAAATAAGAAATATTTTACTATTGTAAAAATTGAATTTGAATGATTATTACTGTTTTTTAACTAAATAATATTTAATTATAAATTAATTTTTTATTTAAATAGTTTTATTTATTTGTCTATATGTTATATGATATATTTAATATACATCAAGTATTTATTTGTCTATATGTTATATGATATATGTCTATATGATATATTTCATCTAAATGCTTTTAAATCTTTATTTGATTTGTACTATTTTTTTCATTATTTCTTTCAAAAATTATTAATTATGATTCTAAAAATTTATTTATTTAAATATATTTACTTAATATTTATTTAATTATTAATTTTTTATGAATTTCTTATTTAATATTTCCTAAGCTTTTGAATATTTTATTTTTATTATAATTATATATTAAATACAATGATAACTAATATTTTGATTATTCATATTTTATTATCATTCATTTTTAATAGAGTTATTTTAAAATTTTAATTAAATATCTATATTTTTATGCATAAATTATTTTAATTAATTATATGATAAATTAATAAAAAATTTATTATTATAACTAGTAAAATTTTATTTAAATTAAATTAAATAAAAAAGAAATTTTAATTTAAAATTAATTCAATAATAATAATTTATCTTATTTAAAATGTAATTAAAAATTAAATTAAAAAATAAAAATTATAAATGCATGGGTATTTTGCTAGTGATTTATTCCAAAGGAAGCCACCGTAAAAGAAACTGAAAAATATTCATACAACATTTTTACAGATAAGAGTAGTGAATAAATCAGCAAATTGTTCAAGAAACAGAAAACTTGCAAAAAGAAAAAAAAAAAAAAAACTCAGTTTGAGAAATTGTCAACAATTCCATCCACAAAACTGAAGTATATGTCACCCCAAGGTCTTTTGATTGCAAAAACCAAGTAAGGAAGCAATAAACTTACTGCAAATCCCATCCCAATGCTCAAACAAGACCATTTGTGAATGAAGCCATTAGCATTGTCAGCCTCAGTGGTGACACTGTAGTTTGGATCACCGTGTAGACACTTTACAGTAAGGGGACTGCCACATAGACCAGGGTTTCCGATGAAAGAGGATGCACTAGAAGTCATCATGTGATCTGTGTAAGGGATAACACCTGACAAGTTATTGTTGGACAAATTTAAATATGCCAAAAATCACATTGAAGACATTTTTGGGGGAATTGGACCCCAAAACTCATTGCAGGAGAGAACAAGAGATGACAGCTATTGCTATTCTGAAATGCTCTTGGGAATCTGGCCACTGATGCGGTTTCTAGACAAATTCAAAAACACCAAACCAACCAACTTTGCAGCTGTCCATATAAATTGTTTCCTGAAAGGTCTATGCTAGTTAGAAGGGTAAGAAGGGAAAGCATCTTGGTATATACAAGAGGCTGCCCATTTATGTTGACATTTAAGTTTTCCTGGAAGAAATGTAATGATGATCCGCCAAATGAGAAACGGCCATAGAACAAATAATGGAGTCCATTTTGAATTTTACCCATGGCTTTAAGATTACCAAAGCTAGCCGGAATGGTGCCGTTCAACTTGTTTTCTGTCACGTCCAGGACTTGCAATGACCTCAAATTTAAAAGTGCAGGGGGAATTTCTCCATAAAAGGCATTTGATCCCAGTCTAAGTATTCTGAGACTTGGGAATGCTTCTCCTATCCAAGGTGGAATATTTCCAATCAACCTGTTATTTCCCAGGTCCAGCGTTTCCAGAATCGACAAATTCTGGAGAGCTGATGAGATTGCTCCTGATAATCTGTTGTCGCTCAGATGAAGTGTTTGAAGCAAATTTAGCTGGCCTAGAGATTCTGGAATCACTCCCAACAAACAAATTTTCTGAAGATCTAAATCGGAGAGGGAGAAGCAATTCCCCATGCTTGGAGGAGTGCTTCATGTTAGATTATTACCTGAAAGATCAAGGGCTGTAAGTGACGACAACTCTCCAATTGAGGCTGGGATTGCACCTATAATCTGGTTTCGGGAAATAGAAAGGAAACCCAAGTTTGGCATGATTTGACCAATATTTTCTGGTAGAGGACCAGAGAAATGGTTATCTGAAAAATCTAGGAGCTGGACTTCAACACCTGGACGAGGAATGGATCCTTTGAGGTGATTAGAGCTCAAATCAACAACTGCAGAGAGAGATATATATTTAATGGAATTGGTAAATGACCCTCTAAACTATTGAAAGAGACATTCAATCGAATCAGATTCCCTGACATGTTCCAGAACCAGTTTGGAATAGAACCTGAAATACTAGTATTTGAGAGATAAACACCTTTAATGTGTTTTTGAGACTGAAGCCAAGCAGGAAACGAATTGCCTAGATAGCATGAATTTATTTCAAGGTCCAAGAGTTGGAATGTAGGAACCCAATCAGAACTGACATTCACAATGAATGAATTATCTGATAGTACCAAGTACTTCAATTTACTTAGCCTCATAAAATTTGCTTCTGAGATAATACCTGATATTTCATTGTTGGAAACATTGAGGGCAAATAACTCAGAGAGCAGACCCAAACTATCAGGGAGACTACCATTGAGTTTGTTTGTTTCAAGTCTGAGCTCAGACAAACACTTCAAATTTCCAAAGGAATGGGGGATTGGACCTTGCAGAGAGTTACGTTCTGAATAGAGTACAACAAGATTTTTATGTTGACCCATCCAATTTGGCAACCTACCAGCTACCTGATTGTCAGTGCACTCAAAGTTCAGCAATTTGGGCAGAGGACTTTTAGAAGGGCAGTTATCTGTTTCCTGGAGCAATTCTGGTAAACCTCCTGTCAAGTTATTATTCGACAGGAATACTTTTTGTAAGTTACAGAGCATACCTATGGAGCTAGGAATCCCACCCTTGACAACATTGTTTGACAAATCAAGATAAATGAGAGATGTCGTATTTCCAAGGGAAGCTGGAAGTTTTCCATGTAACTTATTGATTGAAAAATCAATTTCTTCTATCTTTCTCCGGCTTCCCCAGAATAATTGGGAGGCACTTGCTGAGAGATTTTCATTACTATTAAGGTCCAATGACTTTAGATTTGGCAATTCACTGAAACCAAGTGGAATCCTTCCGTACAAGTCACTACTGCTGATGCCAACAAATACAAGGTTGCGAATATTCACAATCCAATTTGGTAACATGGAATTGAAGTTGTTATGACCAGGTCTATGACTGAAAGTGAAGTAAAATTAATAAAAGGGAGAGAATAGGTGATACCGGATAGACTACAGAAAGATAAATGCAACTCTGTTAGAAATGGAAGCTTGTTTAATGTTTCAACCCATCCTATTCCTACAGTTGAAAAGTCTACTTGATCCATTGCCAAATGTTTCAGTGTGATAAGACCAGTCACCCTGTCAATATTATCAGCTGTTAGATCTTGAAAATCAGAAGAGATATCAAGAAACTGCAAGCTAGAGAGGTTTCCAAGATTTGGAGGGATAGCACCACTAAACCCAGCTTTTGATAGGTTTAGATATTGCAAGTTCTCCAAAGGGGACAAGAAATCAGGAATGCTGCCATCGAATGTGTTGAAACTCAAGTCCAGATATTTCAAGGACTTGAGTTTAGTGAGTGAAGGTCTTATCTCTCCGTTTAACGATGAAAGATCATACCTGCCAAAAGAATCATAATCAGATGGATTCCGGAGATCAACTGCAATAACAGCTCCAGTGGTATTGTCACAAATTATTCCCCACCAGCAACAGCAATTGCTTCTTTGCCACGAGGAGAGCCAGTTTTCAGAATCTTGAAGACCCTTTTTGAAGTCAAGAAGAGCTTCTCTATCTGAATCTTTGCAGGCTAATAATTCTCCCTGTGCAACAGAAACATGTTTTCCTGTTATCAAATGGGTGAGAAGCAACAAAATCCAGAGAAGTGGTAAATTCCCCATAAATCAAGACTCAAGGCCCTGTTCAGTTGAAGAGGATTAGGATGGCTTATCGAGGAAAATCTTGGTTCTTCTCTTTGTTTCATCGCTTACAACTTAGTAATCTGTGCTATACTATCTATATGGAGGGAGCACCATTTATTATATTTCCTCCGTTTATGTTGAGATAACACCATCACCTCTCCTTTTTTAGTTTTAAAAGAAAAAAAAAAAAAAGGAAAGAATCTAATTAACTATAATGATTAGCCACTAACTAAGAATCTAATTAACTGTAGTGATTATGCCACTAACTAAATCTTGTTAATTAATTGAGATCTGCTTTTTGCTTTAGTTGATCAAGTCTATGTATTTTAGTAATTCCTTATGCTAAAAGCACCAAGTCTTTGGAGAAGAAATGAGTTTCATATGGACAGAAAACTTGATTTAGTATATAGGACAAAAAAATGGTGGAACACAGGCATGATTTACACTGTCAAATGCCTTAAAGTTATTCTGCTAACAATTGTTAAGCTTACGAAGTTGCAATTTATTGACCAGGGACATTTACAGCTACCTTTCTACTCATAGAATCATTCTTTACAAGTTCATGTTCACTATTATCTAAATATTGAAAATAATAAAAGCAAAGTAATTACAAAGAAACACCACAGACTTCCTAAAAACCCTTCAAAATGGTGATTGAGTGCATGCATGAATGCCTCGCAATACAGAAGATTAGCCATGCTCATGGTGGGAAGAAGCTTCATGTATAATGTTCAGCAGGAGAATTTAGCATGATGGATCATGGGCCTCAACTCAACGAATACTCTTCCTTGTCATGAGCAATCAATTTATGTGCTGCAACCGTTGGCCTTTCATGTAAGGCTTTGGGCTTCAAACTCCAATGGGCCTAAATTCAAGACACTTATAATATATTAATCATGAAATATTATATAAAAGAAAGTCCAACATATAAGAAAAAAAATGAAAAAAGTAAAAAATTCCATTGAAAAAAAAAATTCGTAGTAAAAAGTTAAAAAAGTTTAATCTGGAATGTTATTTGATTTAAAAATATTTACCAATAAATATATATCATTTTACATTGGTGATAAACTAATTAATCATGAAAAGACTAATATTTACCAATAAATTGGCTTCAGGGTTTCTATCAGAGCAGCGTTTGGTTCACGCCATGCAAGGGAATTGATTTAGGATTAATTTGATCCTGTAATTTGTAACTTACATGCACTGAGGCACAACGTCAAGAGAGGAAAAATTACTTCCACAGGTTGTACCAAAAATAAATAACTTTTGCAGTTGCTTAATGGGAGTGTTGATTGAGTACTGCCAATTAAATCAATCTTAGCTATTTTTCTCATAACCATGACATGTATATTCTAAAATATTTTCAAATTAAGATATTAATTGAAAAAAATTTTGTTAGATCAAACTTAATTGAATATTGTTCTTCTCAGAGCCTTAGAGATGACTCTTCTACCAGGTAAAGGTTATTGGAAAAAATTATAAAAGGGAAAAATTTAACTCCTTGTTTAGAAAATTTTACAAGAATTAAATTCAGCTGATTTCTTTTTTATTAATCCTTTAGAATGAAAGAATTCAATCCTTTAATTTTGTGAATTTAATTGAATTCTTTTATTATAAATGATTTTTTCAAAAAACAATTAAAAGAAATTAACATTGAAAAAAAAATTAGATAAAGCTTTTTTTTTTTTTTTAGTAGTTGTTCTCAGCCAGGATTTAACCAAAGATCAATAAAAAAATATTCCTTTCCTGCCGTTGGGTTGCTCTTTTGCTTTGATTCATTACTTGTTCCTTTTTGTTACACTTTCTGAAAAGGAGGAAATGAATGCCTTACTTCCTTCTCCTACCCAAAGTAATGCTGATTCTTTCTGTAAGGATTATAAATGCATCTTCGGACTTCAGACTCACCTATCTATCATCAATCTTTCTCATCTCCATTTCCATTATCATCAATCTTTTTCATTTCCAATTTCCATTAATCTTTCTCACGATTCTTCAAGAATTAATAATGGCTGGACAAATTCCATTCAGTATCTTAGAACAAGTATTAACAAAGCTGGGGTCGCTTGCTTTCCAAGAAATTGGATTGGTCTGTTGTGCCAGAGATGATCTAAAGAAGCTTGGAAATTCTCTCTCCACTGTGAAAGCTGTACTTGTAGATGCTGAGGAGAAGCAAGAGCAGAGCGATGCTGTGCGAATTTGGATAGGGAGGCTTCAAGATATTGTGTATGAAGCGGAGGAATTGGTAGATGAGATGGCAACTCATGACTTGAGGGGGATGGTGCAAGGCCAAAGGAAAGTCGCAACACAGGTATTTATGAATGCAAATAAATAAGCAATTGTTTTACTTTTACATGACTTTGTTTATTTTATTTCTTGCATACATACAGTGTTTGGATCTATTAGCTAGACGTGGAATTTATTTCATTTATGAACGAATATTATTAATAAAATTCATATTGAATAGGATTTATTTTCTATTATAATATTTTTAGATGTAGACATAATTTCTCGTAATTTATTTTAGACCAAACAAGCTCTTAATAAAATGATAGGTAATAAAAGATATTTATATATTTATAAAAGAAAATATTCATGCCATATTGAAAAGTTAAATATTTCAATTTCAATTTATATTTTCTTTATTAATTTAGGTATAAATTAATTATAATTTAATACTAAATATTCATTTTGTCTAATATAAAATATAATATAAAACAAAGATACTAAAAATTATGAAATTAAATTATTTTTAATTATAAATTTATCATTAACTTTGGACATGCAATTCTACATTGATTCTAAAATTCTGGACATTCAATTGCAAACTTCTTGACCAACTTTACTGTATTATAATTTTCTTTCATAAATTCCTTTTCATATCAAATTTAATAGATTTTATTTTAATTTGAAGCCAATTAATTTGTTTATTAAAAAAGTTTTTTTAAATTATTATTATTATTATTATTATTATTATTATTATTATTATTATTATTATTATTATTATGCCAAATGACCAATAAACTCCAAATTTTGTGAACTTCTTTTATTTTAGTCAGATCTCTTAATTTTATTAATTTAATCTACAAACTTTTACATTAATTTCAATTTTAACAACTAGCATAATTTGAATGTTCAATTAATAAAAATAATTCAAATATTTTTATACATTAACATCATCCATCCTTTTTAAAAAATTGAACTTTTTTAAAAATATTAAAATAATAATTATATTTGTATATTTATTTATAAATTATATAGAACCACTTTGTGCTACTAATTAATTCTTGTATGTTTTAAATTAATAAAAATATTTTTTCACATTAATATTTAATTAAATCAATGCTATTTGAATTTGAATTTAACTATAATTATAATTTATTTTAATTTAAATTCAACAAATATGTTTATTAAAATTTTTTTTATGTTTTTGTTATCATTGTTGTCTTTAAACAATCATAATATAAAATAGTTTTTATTATTTAAAATATATATATAGAAAGATTTAGGAGTTCATGAATAAATATGATCAAAGTAAATATGAAATTTTTATTAAAAGTAAATAAATAAGAAAGAGAGGATAAATGTATGAACGGATTAAAATGCTTTTATAAATTTAATTTAATTTTTTTCAAATTAATTTTTTTTAAATCCTTCTTCACTAAATTTTTTTCTTTATAAGAAAATAAATTAATATTCAATTAAATTAATAATTTTTTAATTAGAATTCAACTATTAATTTTAATCTTATTTTAATTTTGATTTAACTAATATATCTATGAAAAAGTTTTTTCTTTTTTAATTTTGTACCATTATCTTTCAATGTTGTCTTCAAACAATCATAACATTAAGAATTTTAAGGTTCATCAAAATACTATTTGATAATGTAGAGAGAAATTGATTATTCATGTGGAAAAAGAAAGGAAAAAAAAAATTATTGCCAAACCATAAAACGTGGTATAATTAATCACATTCATCTTATTAATATTCAATTAATATTATTGTTATACACATAATTTATAAAGCCTCTGTATAATTTCATGTTGAATTTGATTTATTAACATAAAAGTTTTTTTTATGTATTCTTTCTCATTCTAAATAGGTTTATAATTAATTGCTTAAATTTTATTGTTGTTTTTTATTTTTATAATTATATCATAAATTTAAGTAAATTAAAAATAATTATATTGTAAATAAAAATTATAATTTTAAAAAAGTCTAATTAAAAATATAAAAAGCACATATACACAAGATCATAGAGAGTAATTAATAAAAACTTGTTGTATATACGTGTAGGTATTGGACTTCTTTTCCTCCTCAAATCAGATTTGGTTTCGTCTCAAGGTGGGCCATAGAATTAAGGACATTAGGGAGAAGTTAAAAGAGGTAGAAAATGAAATTTCTAGCCTCAATTTAGAGAAGAAAATAATAATAGATGTGAGAGATAAAAGTAGTGGAAGGGAGACATCCTCTGTACTGAAACCTGATATAATAGGCAGGGAAAAAGATAAGGAGAAAATGACTTTGTCATTGTTGAATCCAACTAGTAGTCAAGGAAGTGTTTCTGTGAATGCTATTGTTGGCATTGGGGGCTTAGGAAAGACTGCACTTGCCCAGTTGGTGTATAATGATGAAAAGGTTAAAAATTACTTTGAGAAGAAGATGTGGGTGTGTGTTTCTGATGAATTTGAGGTGAAATTGCTAGTTAAGAAGATCCTGGAATGTGCAACTAATAATGAGGTGCCTAATTTATTAGGACTAGAACAATTGCGTATTCGCCTTAAAGAGAATTTAGAAGGGAAGAGGTATTTGTTGGTGTTAGATGATGTATGGAATGAAGATCAGAAAAAATGGGATGATTTGAAAGCTTACTTGCTAGTGGGTGCCCCAGGAAGTAAAATTTTAGTCACCACTCGTAGCACAAGAGTTGCATCAGTCATGGGTGTGGATTCCCTATACGGTTTGCAACATCTAGCAGAAAATGAGGCTTGGGATTTATTTGAAAAATTAGCATTTGGAGAAGGGCATGGTGCAGTGATGAATCCTAACCTAATAAAAATTGGAAAAGAGATGGTAAAGAAATGTAAAGGAGTTCCACTTGCAATAAGGATTTTAGGAAGCCTCATGCGTTTGAAAATTAAAGAGAGTGAGTGGTCTTCCATTTTAGAAAGTGACTTATTAAAGTCATTTCAAACAAATGAGAATGTTCTTTCTGTACTGAAGTTGAGTTACTATCACTTGCCCACTTATTTAAGGCAATGTTTCACTTATTGTGCGATGTTTCCTAAAGATTACGAATTCGATAAAGAAACATTGATTCGTTTGTGGATAGCACAAGGATACATTATCTGTTCAAGTAAGGATGACAATTTAGAGGATATTGGAGATCAGTACTTTAATGAATTGTCATCTCGATCATTCTTCCATCAGTCAGAAAGTATGAATGGTTATAAAATGCATGATCTTATCCATGATCTAGCACAATCAATGGCAAAGGATAGGTACTTTGCAGTAGAGAATGTTTGCGAAGGAATCCATCATGTATATTGGCCATCTTCTTTGAATGAAATTGAGATGCTGGTTAAAGTTAAGGGCATGAGGACATTATTTTTTGAAAGTTTTCCTGAAAGTGTAACATTTAAAAAGGGTTCAAATTTTCAAAGGTTACGTGCCTTGCATTTAGGGTGGAATATAAAGGGAGTACCAAATTCAATAGCAAGATTGAAGTATTTGAGATATCTTGACATTTCTAGGTGTAAGATGGAAACGCTCCCAAAGTCCATAAATAATTTGCAAAACTTGCAAACTCTAATACTCTCATATTGTAGAAGGCTTCGAGAATTGCCGAGAGATATAGAAAAATTGATCAGCCTTAGGTGCCTCATGATTAATGGATGTGAGAGCCTAAGATGCATGCCAATTGGATTGGGGAAATTAACTTGTTTGCGCCAACTGTCGGATTTTGTGGTGGCATGGGATGAAGGCTCTAAGGGGGCTATGCTAAATGAATTGAATAGCCTAAACCAACTTAAGGGAAGGATTGTCCTCCATGACCTTATAAATGTGGAAAATGTTGAGATAGAGTCCAACCAAGTGAATTTAAGGGAAAAGAAACACCTCCAGTATTTGGTGTTACGTTGGAGTTATTCTTTTCTTTACGAGGAGACTGGAGTTGAAAATAATGAATTATTTTTAGAAAAGCTTGAGCCTCATCCAAATTTACAATCCTTGGTTGTGGAATCTTTCATGGGTGTGAGTTTTTCAAGTTGGTTGTCTTCTATCACAAATTTAGTAGAAATTACGATTAAAGCACAAATACTGTTAAAGCATAAATAATATGTAACAAAACAGATAAATTAAAGTGCAAGACATAAATCAATTAAAACATAAAATAAATATGGGCGGTAAAACCAGCCACTGATAGATAAACAAGTAAGAACAAAATTTTCTGAAAATGGACTTTGATTAACACTTGAAAGTTACTTACATATAGAGATAGAATTTAAAGTTAAAAGGGTAAGAATACAAGGAAAAGGATATCGGATGAGAGGAGAAAACTAGAACTTGGTAAAGGAAAACTCTTATGGAAAAATTCTGTCTAAGCTTGGGTAGAACCTCTCCTTTTATAGATGAAGGAGGGCCTTGTACAATAATTGAAAGTTACTATTACACATGTGAAAAGTTGGCAAAGTTGGCCAAAAGTGGAGTTTCCTGTAGCTATGTGAAGTGAAAAAGTTAAATAAAGTCTGCTAAAAAAAATATGTCTTTTTTGCAGCCTTGTCAAAGTGAAAATAAGTGAAGTCTGCCAAAAGTAAAAACTCCTGTGTTCATGTGATGATTCAGGAGTGCTTTAAGGTGGAGAAAATGCCAAAATAGTCATCTTCATTGTCATTTCCAAGGCTGACTGGTTCCGATGATGTGCTGGCTTTACTGGAAGTTACAGAAGAATCTATCTTGCTTGATAATAGTTGCTTCATTATATTGAAATATTCTTCTTCTGTTCTAGCTTGGGCAAGTAGAGCGCTTGCATGTGATTTCTGGGCAAGGAAAGTTGAAGTTAAAGTAGAGGGAAGTTGCTTTTGGCGGTCCTCAGACTATTTTAGAAGCCATTTTTCCACAGTTGCTAAGGAGGCTTTTTTAGTTTTTTGGAACTTAGACCACCATTTGACCTTGAATCTTTGGATCAGAATAGGGCCTTGAATAAGTTGTCCAGGTTTAAAGTTATATTCCTAGGCCAGAACCTAAGAAATAAAGAACTTGAAAACAAAAAGAGTTAATGGATGAAACAAGTCTTCTTCTGGTGGAGGGACATATCTGGCTTTAAAAGTGGTATACCCTTGATAAATTTCAGAAGGTAAGATTTCGGGTGTGGCTCTCATCCATGCCCACCATTGAGTAAACCATCTAGGAAAGTGAAAAGTAGAGACAGTGTTGAAAAAGAAGAGCCAGATATGAGTTAAATTGGAGTTTTGGTTTAAAAAGGCATTCATCCAGGCTTGGTGGTAATCCCAGTAAGTGAAAGTTTGATTGGCAGGAAGGCTTTTTTCATATCTGGCTTAGAATTTTTTGGGAAGTGAAAGGTTTTGTCCCCAATCCATTGGGTGTATAACTTTAACGATGGTGCAAGTTGAGTAATTTGGAGAGGGAGAGTTTTCCGAGAAGTGTTTTATTTTGACTAAACTGGTTTCAATCAAAACGCTTTGATAATAAGCTTTGTCTTTAGATTGTTCCCACGGTTTGTAATGCCAATAATTGAAGAACTTTGCTGCATACAAACTAGGGTTAGAATCATAAAAATCGTCTTCAACAGTTAAAATGTTTTGGAAAGATTCTTTGACAAACCATTGCGGAGAGGAACCGAAATTTTGTGAAAAATTTTGAGAAACAATTGGTTCCTCAAGCTTTAAAGTTAAATTCATTGGGGAAACAAGCTTGGGGGTTAAATTAGTTTGAGAAGCAGTTTGTTAAGTTAAAAAGGTTTGGGAAATAGTTTGAGAAAGAGGTTTTGGTTTATGTAAAATAATCTCTTTCTCTGCATTTTTTAAACAAATATCAGTGATAGCATTTTTGTGTGGCCCCTCAGGAAGGGACCCTTTCAAAACCTCACAAAGCTCAGGATGGTTAATAAGATTGGCTAACTATTCCTGTAGCTGGCTTTCTTGTGATTTTGGAGGTTCCTTTGGGGCTTTAGAAGCTTGTGAAGTGGAAGGGTTTTGTAGTAGATCTATCTCTTTTTGGAATAAGCAATTCCAAGAAACGATAGGGTTTTGAGGGGTAACTTTTAGTTGAGTTAAAGCAAGAGCTTGGGATTGGCTTGAAGGCTTTTGTTTAGATGAAGAAGTTGATTTTGCTTTTGATTCTTTTCTCTCCTTTGGTGAATCTCCCGATGGTTTTCTAGGAATCACGGTGAGGGGTCTACAAAAATTCACGAGTCAAGAAGTCAGGGATAGAATTCATATCTCCTTTAATATATTCAATATCAAAATAAAAAATACTCAAAATAGCTTGCCATCTAGCAAAAATCAGTTTTGAAGCTATATTTTGAACATCTTTTTTCAAAATTTCTTTTGCAGATTTGCAATCTATTCTCAAAAGGAATTTTTGATTGAGTAAATCGCTTTGGAACTTTTGAATACATATAACTATAGATAAAACCTTCTTTTTAATAGTGGAATAATTTTTCTGAATACTATCCCAATGTCCAGAAACATACTGAACTATAACTTCTTTATCTTTTTTCTTTTGTTTTAATATTCCTCCATATCCGACTTCAGAGGCATCCGTTTCGACAATTTTGAAAGCAAATGGATCAGCAAGATGTAAACAAAGGATTTGCTTTATTTGGGCTTTGATTTTCTAAACAAGGGAAATCTGTTCCTGTGTCCAGGGCTTTGGATTTTTCTTAAGTCTTTCATGAAGTGGTTGAAGCAATCTGTTTAAGTTAGGAAAGAAATCTAAGACACAGTTTAGACATCCTAGAAATCTTTGAAGCTGAGTTTTGTCAAGAATTTTGTCAAGAAATTTATGAGTGAAGGCAAGTGATCTTTCTATTGGCGAGATTATGCCATTGGAAATATAGTGTCCTAAGAACCTAATCCTAGTCTGGAACAGCTAACTTTGGACTTAGAAATTACTAATCCATTTCTTTTGGCAACAAAGATAAAAGTTCTTAAATGCTTGAAATGTTGCTCAATAGAAGATGAAAAGATTAAGACATCATCAATGTAAACGATGCGAATGCAGTATGGGTTAAAAATGTAAACGATACGATGTGGATGGTGGGATTCCTAGCTCCATTGGTAAACTTTGCTACTTGGAAAATTTTGATTTATCTATTAACAAATTGTGTGTAGTTTGCCTGAAGTCCTTGAAGAAACGCATTGGGGTTTAAACAGTCCCTTGCCTAGTTTGATGTACTTGAGCCTATCCAACAATCATTTAGTTGGTAATTTGCCAGAATGGTTGAGTCAACTTAATAATCTTGTAGGATTGTCTCTAGACTATAACTTGTTTCATGGCCCCATCCCTGCTTCTTTAGGAAACTTACAAAACTTAACTGGTGTAAACCTTTCGGGAACCAATCGAGCAGGACTCTTCCCGATAGTTTTGGTCACTTTCTCACTATCCGCCTTGGATGTTTCCCTTTATAATCTAATAGGTTCAATCTCGAAGTGCATTTCTCAAAGCTTAATAAATTGAAGTTCTTGGGATTGAGCTCCAATTCATTCTTTTCCAATGTCGGTTCCAATTGGGTACCTCCATTCCAGTCCAGATCTTGAAGTAGGTTCATGTCATCTGGGTCCTACTTTTCCAGCTTGGCTAAGAACACAAAAAGAAGTTACATCGCTCGATATCTCCAATGCCAAGATCTCCGATTCCATACCAAATCGGTTCTCGGATATTTCCTCCAACTTTATCACTGTTAAATGTTTCTTTTAATCGATTACATGGCCACTAAAAATCCCATTGTAGTTCCCTTTGCGGATGTTGATTTGAGCTCCAACTTTCTAGAAGGACCAACTCCCTTTCCACTTTTGAAATTGAGTTGCTAGAACTCTCCAACAATCGTTTTCGTGTCCTATTCCGAAAAACTTGCTCAATCCATGCCAAACTTGGTCTTCTCTCTCTTTTAGGTAACCAATTGACTGGAGATGTCCGATCTCTATAGGAGCTATGGTGTCCCTTGTGGTCCTTGATCTTTCAGTAATGACTTATCGGTAGCATTCCTTCAAGCATTGGGAATTGCTCTTTCCTAAATGCAATGGATCTTAGCTTCAACAAATTGTCCGGGAGATTCCATTGTCTTTTAGTCGGCTAAATCATTTCAGTCACTTCATCCGAGCAATAATAAACTTACAGAAGCCTTCCATCATCTTTTCTAAATTTATCAAACTTGGAGACTTTGGATCTTGGTAACAACAGATTATCGAGTGAAATTCCACCATGGATTGGAAGTGGTTTCTTGACCTTAGAATTTTGAGCTTAAGGTCAAATGCATTTTTTAGTGAAATTCCTTCCACTCTGTCAAATTTAAGCTCACTGCAGGTCCTTGACCTTGCTAAAAACAATTTGGCTGGAAGCATTCCAGTCACTTTTGGAGATTTTAAAGCCATGTCTCTGGAACAGTACATAAATGAATATCTACCGTATGGGAAATGCAGAGGCGTTTACTATGAAGAAAGCTTGATTGTGAATATAAAAGGTGGGGCTCAGAAGTATACAAAAACTCTTTCCTTGGTCACTAGTATAGACCTTGCCAGCAACAACTTACATGGAGAGTTTCCTAAAGAAATCACAAAATTGGTGGGCTTAGTGGCTTTGAACTTGTCAAAGAACCAAGTCATCGGTCAGATTCCTGGAAGCATTTCAAACTTGCGGCAAATTTCTTCTCTTGATCTTTCGCACAATAGGCTCTCAGGTGCAATTCCTTCCAGCATGTCTACATTATCATTTTTAGGTTACTTGAATTTGTCCGACAATAACTTCTCAGGCATGATCCCTTATATGGGGCATGTGACAACTTTTGATGCATCATCTTTTGATGGGAACTCTGGTCTTCGTGGAGCTCCACTAGTCCTCAAATGCCCTGGTAATGATTCAAATGGAGGAGGAGGTTCCATTGTAGAAGATAGTAGTGATGGTTTCAGTGACATGTGGTTTTACTTGAGCATTGGCTTGGGATTTGCAGTAGGTATTTTAGTTCCTTTTCTGATTTTTTCTATCAGAAAACCTTGGAGCCATGCCTACTTCTTGCTTGTGGACAAAACTGTTGATAGACTACTATATTTGGCCTGCAAAACTGCTACTCGTTTCAGGAATCGTTGCAATTTCCAAGCCTAATTTCATTAAGTGCTTTAGTGCAAATCCGGTGGAAGTGAGTTTCATATAAAATACAGGCATATAATTCATCTGGTCTTGTCCTACTCTGTTGCATAACATAATCTCTTTTAGCTTCAAGCATTTTGTAACATATTAGTGAATTTGCATCAATTCATGGTAGACAAGATGTTTCACCTTCATTTTAGCTTCAAGCACTCAATAAAGATCTCTTCTTACATCTTTATCTCTCAATTCCTTAGCAGTGGGGAGATAAATAAGGGGTCCAGGACCAATTTCTTAATGAGTAACATTCAAATCCATTTCACAGATGGTAAAATAAGATCTGCAGCAAAATATAGTCACACTTCTCAAATCTCAATAATTTTTTTTTCCAAAGAACATATTCCCCCTCTTTGAAAGCTAGAATTTTGTAAGAATTCAATTCAATTGGTTTATTTTTTTTTTTATCAATTCTCATATTTTGCATGAAATACTTCAATTAATTTTTATTTTAAAAAAAATAAATATAAGCATGCTTGTGTATTTATTTTTCTTGTAAATCTATATCTATATATATATATATATAAAGTAGAGTGTTATTCTCAAGAAAATGATATGTAACAATTTTCTTGAAAAATTTGCCACGTGTCACCTTCCATAAATGCTCTCCTCTATACTAATTATTATTTAGGTTTTTTTTTATTTCTCTTTTAATTATTATTGTTATTTATAATATTACTTTAACATTTATGATTTAAATTATTATTTTTATTAAAATTTAATTTTTAAAACCCTACCGAATTAAATCATGAAACCAAATTATAAATTTTAGAAACCGAATTAAAATAGATAAAAAATCAAATCGAACCGAACAGCTCTATTTTGGTTCGGTTTGGTTCAAACCGATCGGTTTTGATTTTTGATTATTTTTTAATTTATACTTGATTTTCAAATTATTTGTTCTAATTTGGACCTTGGTTTGAACCTAATAACTATTAATCAATGAAATTAAACAATTTATATGTATAAAATTACATATAATTCATAAATTCCTCATAAAAATAAATCAATTCAAAAATCAATAAAATTATTCGATTCGATTTGACCGAATTTTTTCTCTTCAAAATCGAACCGAACCAAAATAACTGAAATTTTTATAATACAAAATCGAATCAAATTATTTTAAAAATTAAACCGAATTACCGAATTAAGATGGTTCGGTTCAGTTTATTCGGTTTGAACCGAATAATGCTTACCCCTAATTAAGGCCTTTTCTAATTAAATAAAATATTTAAAAATTATTTTTATTATTTTATAAATACTAATTATTATTGAATTTTTTTATTTCTCTTTTAATTATCATTATTATTTATAATAATACCTTAACATTTATGATTTAATTTATTATTGTCTTTAAAATTTAATTTTTAAAAAATTATGACATTTTATGATTAGATGTAATATTTAAAAATTATTTATATTATTTTTTTTATAAATTATTTATGCAAAAATATTATTTGTCACATGTTACCCTTAATAATAATAATAATAATAATAATAATAATAATAATAATAATAATAATAATAATAATAATAATAATAATAATAATAATAAAAGGTCATTAATGGCCATTAGTTTAAAAAAAATTGATTATTAATTTGTGATCTCATAATCAACTATGATATAATTTAATCAACCTTAAATTATTTTATATATTTAATAAATATTTTTATTACATTGTTATATTTTCTATTATTTTTATTATGAAATTTTATTAAAAATTTTGAGAGACCAAAAATATAGTTGATATAAAAAGTTATAAAAATAAAATATAGAGATTTGACTTATTTATAATTAGTATGTATTTATTTTATATTAATAATTTAATATTTTTTTTATTTTATTTTTTTTAAGATTAATTAATGCTCATTATTATTATTATTATTATTATTATTATTATTATTATTATTATTATTATTATTATTATTATGATGGCTAACCTAGAATGATTTAATTAAAACGGCCAAGTAAATAAAAAATATTTTACTATTATAAAAATTGAATTTGAATGATTGTTACTGTTTTTTAACTAAATAATATTTAATTATAAATTAATTTTTTATTTAAATAGTTTTATTTATTTGTCTATATGTTATATGATATATTTAATATACATCAAGTATTCTCTTTTCACTAAGTATTTTCATTTCATCTAAATGCTTTTAAATCTTTATTTGATTTGTACTATTTTTTTCATTATTTCTTTCAAAAATTATTAATTATGATTCTAAAAATTTATTTATTTAAATATATTTACTTAATATTTATTTAATTATTAATTTTTTATGAATTTCTTATTTAATATTTCCTAAACTTTTGAATATTTTATTTTATCATAATTATATATGTAACGCCCCAAAATTTTATTATTTATGAGTATTTTTGGTATTTTAATTTTATTTAAATTTTAGGAATTTTTTTGAGATTTTTCGGATTTTAAAAATCGGGTTCGATTTTCCGAAAATATAAACTTTGATGATTTTTAAAAATTAATTTAAAGACCACGTGGCAAAACTAAAAATATATTTGGAGTCTACGTATTTTTCTGAGTTTTATGGAATTTTTTCGGAATTTTTGGACCTCGTTTTCGGTCCCGAGGCAGAGTAAAAATTCAAAATTTTGTATCCTGAATCGAACCGGCCGAATCGAACCGGACCGGATCGGACCGGTCGAATCGGACCGGCCCTTTTCCTTCTTCCTTTTTCTTCTCCCGCGCGCATCGTTTCTCTCTCTTTTCCCTCCCATTTCTCTCTCCTCTCCGCCCTTAGCCAGCGGCCCGGCCAGCGGCCAGCCCGGCCAGCCGTGGCCACGCAAATCAAACGGCCGCGCCGCGCGTAACGCCCCCGCCGCTTCGACTTCTCCGGCCAAATCCGGCCGATCCGGCCACCGATTGGACCGGGTCTTGTGTCCAAAATCATCTACTCGGCGAGAGCTTTCCATAGACACCAAGAACGCCGAAATCCATCGAGCGGATTGTCCGATTTTTGCTCGGGAAGATTTTAGCCCATTTCGACTTTTGGGCTAGATTTCTCGAAAACCGTGAATCCCACGAGGAAACCGAGGCCACCAGCACGCTCCATTCGTCGAGAGCTTCGCAACGACATAAATTTCGAATATTTCGACACCGTTTTTGGTGGGTCCACGGAACCGCGGTGTATTTTCGACTATTAAATGAGCTTAGAAATTTCTGAAAAATTTATGTACTAACCCCCGTGTTATGGGCTTCGTGTAGGTTTCCTCGATTCGCGGAAATTCGACGATTGACCGTGCGCAAATTTGGGCGAACGGACGTTCTGGAAAAGTCTCGAATTGGACCGAGGTTTTGGCTAGCCCCATTGTCGACGTCCCGAGCGTTCGAAGTCGGAATCGGCAAAGGTAAACCGAACCTTGTTTTTCGTAATTTTCTAGTGCTTAAATAGGATTAAAAATCCATAAAATATTCGTGGTAGCTTAGAAAATTACGATTCTTTTGCAATAGCTTAGTAATATTGCTAAGGACATGAGGCAAAGTTTTATAATTTTTAGAGCTTGTTTGGGCGGTTTTGCAAAAATAATCAATAATAAGGACTAAATTGAAATTTTGCGTATTGTGATGGATGATTGATTTGATGGGCGGGAGGGCTGTGTGATATGATTGAACTGATATATGGATTGTGATTATAGAAGTGCGTTTTTAGCCCTTTTTCAGGTTGGGTAGGTCCTAGGTATAGGGGAGACTCTGCCGGATTTTCGGCACGACTTAGTACGTACTTGATCTTTTTCTTTGTTCGTATTGAGTCAAATTTATTAAATAGATTTAATGTAATTGTCGTGAGCGGAATGACCTTCTTCCTCCGCCCAGCCGCCACAGTAATTTGTCGTCAAGTTTGTGAGTAAAATATTAATTTTAATTGTAATTTCGATATTATTATATATTCAGCATGCCCATGCATCACTTATATGCATATATTTATGTAGTTAAACTCTAGGCACGATTTATGTTGCATTCATAACTGTTAATGTGCCATGAGTGTTGTTGTGGTAATGTGGAGCAGTGTGCGTGCGTTGGCGTGCGTGTGATGTGGTGTGGACTATGGATAGGACGGGGTAGTCACGGCTTGAGTTCTTCGCTGGGACCCGTTCCTTCGAGGGGTAGTCACGGCTTGAGTTCTTATGGGACCCTCGATTTGGTTTATTGCGAAAGTCCGGCTTGAGTTCTTCCGGGCACCAGTTGGATTTAAGAGAGGCATGCAGGATCAGCTCCCAATATATTATGATTGATGCTACAGGGTGCGTGAGTGCTCCAAATTACCTTTTTGATGTTATGATGTGAAAATGTTGTTTATGTTGCATTTCACTCTACAGGGTGCATTAGTTCAGATAGTTATAGAGATTATAGTTAAGATTGATATTTTACTCTCTGAGTCGAACGCTCACTCCTGTTCAAAAATTTTTACAGGCCACAGGAGGATATTTATTCTGGGTTAACCTGCTTTTATACTTCGCAGGTGGTTTATCGATATTTGTGTAAATTTTAATTACTCCTAGAATTTCCGCATGTGTTAGCAGTAATTATTTGAATTTGGTCTGTAATATTATTATCATGTTGGACCTGTAAACTTAATATTTTAAGTCTATTTTGATGGATTGGATGAGGGAGCTGAGCTCCCATTTATTATTATGTTGATGAGTATGTGGAGGGTGAGCTGAGCTCCCCAATGGATTGTTTATTGTGTTTACAGGTCGGGTGAGTCAAAAACTCTCCGTTGGTAAGTCCATTTTATGGCCGGACTCTGTCCGTTTATTTTCTTGATATTGGGCCCAAATGGGCCTTAGAGTTGGGTTAATGAATAGTTAGGCTTACTACGGGCCTCGGGGGCTTTAGGCTGGCCCAAGTCCTAGTGCCGGTCCGGCCCATAGGTTGGGTCGTGACAGATGTGGTATCAGAGCTTAGGCTCCAGATTCTTAGGGAATGTTGTCTAAAGTGTTGGGAAAAGTCTAATAGGAGTCACATGCGGAAAAATAGGGTCCACATTCGTCTTGCATTGTCATCTTTGCTTCTAGTTTCTGCTCCATATGTTATGTATAAATATGAGTCTATAGAGCTGTGTAATGTGCAGTTTTGAATTTTGTGGGCTAATGCTGCTGAATTTCAGGAAAATGCGTAGAAGCGGAGAGCGCCCGCACAGAGCCAGATGTGCCTGACGAGGTGTCAGCACAGGATGAGGCGCCTGCCCCGAGGAGGCGGGGTAGGAGGCCTAGAGCTGCTCAAGTAGAAGAGCAGCTACCCACAGTTCAGGAACAGTCTTTCATGGCACAGGGTCCTATGGACCCCATGGCAGCTACTCTAGCTGGTCTACAGAGAACCATCGACATGATGGCGCAGTATATGGTCCATCCTCCACAGCAGCAGCAGTCCACCGCACCAAGAGAGGAATCTTACAAACAGATCATAAATTTCAAGAAGTTGGTGCCTGGTACCTATGATGTGTCAGACGATGCATATCGGTTTTTGGATTCCTGCAGCGAGGCGAGAGCAATTCTGATTGGTGATAGAAGATTGATAGAGTGTATGCAGCACGTCATGGGGCCCATGCCTAGGCAATGGATGAATGACTACGTGTTACCCCGGATGGAGGGTTTGACATGGGCTCAGTTTGTGGAACTTTTTATCAACCGGTTTGTGCCAGAAAGTTTCAGAGATCGAAGCGATGGGCCTTTGAGGCCTTAAGACGAATGGCAGTGCAGTAGATGAATATGCTCTGAGAATTTACGGAATTGAGCAGATATGCCCCTCAAGCAGTATCTCTGAGAGACTATGAAGGTGAAAAGATTCCTAAAGGGGCTTGACAGAGATATGCAAACCTGGCCATGATGTCGTCGATCTTTCGATGTGGTGGTTGACCGAGCTAGACAGATTGAGATCAGTTATGCTGTAGATGACAGCGGAAGAGCAAAGAAAAACAGAGCAGAGGGTTCCTCAGGTGTCCCTTCCATGGGTACTCCGGATAGTGGTGGCCAGAGTAATTACAGAGGAAAGAGTAGGAACAAGAAAAGTGGTTTTAGACACAAACCACGAGGATTGCACAGTGCGGATCGGTAGTAGTCACGATTCGAATGCAGATTGGTGCAGCTCAGATCCTCCTTGGCACCTTGTGCACAGTGTGGAAGAGGACATTCAGGACCTTGTTTGATGGGATCGAGTATGCTTGTGTGTGGCCAACCGGGTCACTTTGCTAGAGAATGCCCCATGTTCAATGAGCCACAGATGGGGTCACGAGGTTCATTGCGAATGTTCCTCGGCGATTGTATCCGGCGCTTCCAACATGGCGGCGATCGATTCGATGGCCGAGGACAAGGGGGACGTGGATTTGGAGGCGGATCGAGGTAGAAGTCGATGTCGAGTTACGCCACTCGGGGGTCAAGCTCGGGTTTTCACCACGACCCACCAGGATGCTCAAGCTTCAAATGCGGTTGTGGCGGTATTCTTCCAGTGCATTCTTATGAGGCTCGTGTTTTGATAGATCCGGGTGCTACGCACTCATTTGTCTCCCCTGTGTTTGCCATGAGGTTGGGTAGAAACCCTACAACTTTAGAGTGCCCTTTGTCAGTAGCTACCCCACTTAGTGACAACATAGATGTAGACATGGTATTTCCGGGTAGCCCAGTGGTAGTGGATGGAAAGATCCTCCCAGCAGACTTGGTTCCTCTACCAGTAATGGATTTCGATGTAATCCTGGGGATGGACTGGTTGGCAACTCATTATGCCACCTTAGACTGCAGGAACAAAAAGGTATACTTCCACATACCTGGTGTGGAAGAGTTTAGCTTTGATGGTGACAGGAGCGTGGCTCCATATAATTTGGTGTCAGCGATTAGTGCCAGAAAAATGTTGAGGCGTGGATGCCAAGGGTATTTGGCATTGGTGAGAGATACATCTGTAGAAGATGTCAGCATGGAAAATGTTCCTGTTGTCAGAGAATTCATGGATGTCTTCCCTGAGGAGCTTCCAGGGTTGCCACCAGGAAGGGAAATAGAGTTTTGCATTGATGTTGTGCCGGGTACAAACCCCATATCGATGCCACCTTACAGGATGGCACCAGCAGAATTGAAAGAGCTGAAGGAGCAACTACAGGAGCTTTTGGACAAGGGTTTTATACGTCCGAGCACTTCACCTTGGGGCGCTCCTGTTCTATTTGTGAGAAAGAAGGATGGGTCATTGAGGTTGTGCATTGACTACAGACAGCTGAACAAGGTGACAGTGAAGAACAAGTATCCACTTCCTCGGATCGATGATTTGTTTGATCAGCTCCAAGGAGCTAGATTCTTTTCCAAGATAGACCTGCGATCAGGCTACCATCAGTTGAGAATCAGGAGTGAGGACGTGTCCAAAACGGCATTCAGGACAAGATATGGTCATTATGAGTTCTTGGTGATGTCTTTTGGACTCACTAATGCACCAGCAGCCTTCATGGACTTGATGAACAGGGTGTTCAAGCCATTTTTGGACCGTTTTGTCATCGTATTCATAGATGACATTCTGGTATACTCTCGGACCGAGGAAGAACACGTGTGGCACTTGAGGATGGTGTTGCAGACTTTGAGGAGCACGGCTATACGCCAAATTTTGAAATGTGAATTTTGGCTAGAAAGCATCTCTTTCTTGGGTCTCGTGGTTTCTTGAGACGGTTTTCAAGTGGATCACAAGAATATTGAAGTCAGAATCGATTGGCTTAGGCCTACAATCCATCGAGGTGCGAAGTTTTACGGGTTTAGGCGCTACTATAGGCGTTTTGTACAAGATTTCTCCGGGATAGCGGCTCCCTAACTAAGTTGACCAGGAAGAATGTTCCATTCATTTGGACGGATATTTGTGAGGTGAGTGTCCAGAAGCTCAAGGAGTGTCTAACCACTGCCCCTGTGTTGACACTACCTGTGAGTGGTGAAGGATACGCCGTGTACTGTGACGCCTCCAGAGTTGGCCTAGGGTGTGTTTTGATGCAGAATGGAAAGGTAGTGGCTTATGCTTCAAGGCAGCTGAAGAGGCATGAGCAGAACTACCCCACCCATGATTTGGAAATGGCGGCTGTAATCTTTGCACTAAAAATCTGGAGACACTACCTGTATGGCGAAGTGTGCGAGATATACATCGACCACAAGAGTTTAAAGTACATCTTCCAGAGAGGACTTAAACTTGAGACAGAGGAGATGGATGGAGCTTACGAAAGACTATGATTGCACCATCGGTACCACCACAGGAAGGCCAATGTTGTAGCAGATGCCTTGAGCAGAAAATCTTCTGGCAGTTTGGCGCACATTTCAGTAGAGAAGAGACCACTGATTCAGGAGGTACATGAGTTGATGGATCAAGGTTTAATCCTAGATCTTTCAAATGAGGGGGTATTGTTGGCTCACTTTTCAGTGAGGCCAGACTTGAGGGACAGAGTAAGAGATTCCCAGCACAGAGACCAACAATTTATGAAGATAAAAGAAAGAGTACAGCAAGGTGAAGGTGGTGAGTTTGGGTTTGCCAATGATGGCGCCCTAGTGCAAGGTTCTAGGATATGTGTGCCCGATGTGGACAACCTCAGGAATGAAATCATGCGAGAGGCACACTATACACTGTACAGTGTCCACCCAGGTTCCACCAAGATGTACCATGATGTGAAAGATAGCTATTGGTGGAATGGCATGAAGAGAGACATTGCAGACTTTGTGTCCAAGTGCTTGACTTGTCAGAAGGTGAAGTTTGAACACCAGAGACCGTCAGGGAAGCTGCAAGAGCTCCCTATCCCAGAATGGAAGTGGGAAATGATCACTATGGATTTTGTGACTGGGTTGCCTCGTACCACGCGAGGATATGATTCGATATGGGTAATTGTAGACCGCTTGACCAAATCAGCTCACTTCTTACCTGTGAAGACTACATATTCTGTGGCACAGTATGCCCGGCTCTACATTCGAGAAATAGTCAGATTGCATGGAGTTCCGGCTTCCATAATATCTGACAGAGGGCCCCAGTTCACTTCTCGATTTTGGAGAAAGTTGCAGGAGGCACTTGGCACCTGCTTGAACTTGATGACTTTCCACCCTCAGACAGACGGACAGTCCGAAAGGACAATCCAAACACTGGAAGACATGCTTCGCATGAGTGTCTTGGATTTTGGAGGTCAATGGGATGAGCAGCTAGCTTTGGTGGAGTTTGCCTATAACAACAGTTATCACTCCAGCATAGGGATGGCACCCTATGAGGCACTATATGGAAGAAAGTGTAGGTCTCCTCTGTGTTGGACAGAAATGGGGGAAGCAAGGGTGCATGATGTAGACCTAGTGCAGTACACTTCAGAGGTAGTTCCTTTAATCGAGAACGGCGAGGCGGCTTTCGATGAAGAGAAGAGTTATGCAGACCCCAAGCGGAGGATGTGGAGTTTGCGATGGCGACTATGTATTCTGAAGGTATCTCCAATGAAGGAGTCATGAGATTCGGAAAGAAGGGCAAGTTGGCACCTCGGTATATCGGACCTTTTGAGGTTACTGATAGAGTTGGAGCAGTTGCCTACCGGTTGGAGCTACCACCCAACCTTTCTCACGTTCATCCCGTGTTTCACATCTCCATGCTCAGGAAATACATTCCCGATCCTTCTCATGTACTGCAGCCGGATGTGATAGAGCTAAAAGAGAACTTGACATTTGAGGAGCAGCCTGTAGCCATAGTAGACTACCAAGTGAGACAGCTAAGATCCAAACAGATCCCGATGGTTAAGGTTTTGTGGAGGAGCCAGTCAGTGGAAGAGTGCACCTGGGAGTCAGAACGGGATATGCGTAGCAAGTACCCTTACTTGTTCAATGTATAATCATGTACTTTATTCTGCCTTGTGTAAAAATTCGAGGACGAATTTTTACGTAAGGGGAAGAATGTAACGCCCCAAAATTTTATTATTTATGAGTATTTTTGGTATTTTAATTTTATTTAAATTTTAGGAATTTTTTTGAGATTTTTCGGATTTTAAAAATCGGGTTTGATTTTCCGAAAATATAAACTTTGATGATTTTTAAAAATTAATTTAAAGACCACGTGGCAAAACTAAAAATATATTTGGAGTATACGTATTTTTTTGAGTTTTATGAAATTTTTTTTGGAATTTTTGGACCTCGTTTTCGGTCCCGAGGCAGAGTAAAAATTCAAAATTTTGTATCCTGAATCGAACCGGCCGAATCGAACCCGACCGGATCGGCCAGTCCATCGGACCACTTTTCCTTCTTCCTTTTTCTTCTCCCGCGCGCGTCGTCCCTCTCTCTTTTCTCTCCCGTTTCTCTCTCCTCTCACTAGCCGCCCGCCCGGCCAGCCGGCCAGCGACGCGCCGCCAACCAGCCAGCCGGCCGAAGCAATGGCCGACGCGCAACGCCCCCTGCCGCCGCCGCCCGACTTCCCGGCCAACTCCGGCCGATCCGGCCACCGATTGGACCGGGTCTTGTGTCCAAAATCATCTACTCGGCGAGAGCTTTCCATAGACACCAAGAACGCCGAAATCCATCAAGCGGATTGTCCGATTTTTGCTCGGGAAGATTTTAGCCCATTTCGACTTTTGGGCTAGATTTCTCGAAAACCGTGAATCCCACGAGGAAACCGAGGCCACCAGCACGCTCCATTCGTGAGAGCTTCGCGACATAAATTTGAATTTTTCCGACACCGTTTTTCGGTGGGTCCCACGGAACTTCGCAGTGTATTTTCGACTATTAAATGAGCTTAGAAAATTCTGAAAAATTTATGTACTAACCCCCGTGTTATGGGCTTCGTGTAGGTATCCTCGATTCGCGGAAATTCGACAGTTGATCGGTGCGCAAATTTGGGTCGAACGGACCGTTCTGGAAAAAGTCTCCGAATTGGACCGAGGTTTTGGCTAGCCCCCCATTGTCAGACGTCCCGAGCGCGTTCCCGAAGTCGGAATCGGCAAAGGTAAACCCGAACCTTGTTTTTCCGTAATTTTCTAGTGCTTAAATAGGATTAAAAATCCATAAAATATTCGTGGTAGCTTAGAAAATTACGATTCTTTTTGCAATAGCTTAGTAATATTGCTAAGGACCGCGGGGCAAAGTTTTATAATTTTTAGAGCTTGTTTGGGCAGTTTTTGCAAAAATAATCAATAATAAGGACTAAATTGAAATTTTGCGTATTGTGATGGATGATTGATTTGATGGGCCCAGGAGGGGCTGTGTGATATGATTGAACTGTTGATATATGGATTGTGATTATAGAAGTGCGTTTTTAGCCCTTTTTCAGGTTGGGTAGGTCCTAGGTATAGGGGAGACTCTGCCGGATTTTCGGCACGACTTAGGACGTACTTGATCTTTTTCTTTGTTCGTATTGAGTCAAATTTATTAAATAGATGTAATGTAATTGTCAGGTGAGCGGATGACCTTCTTCCTCCGCCCGCCCACGATAATTTGTCGTCAAGTTTGTGAGTAAAATATTAATTTTAATTGTAATTTCGATATTATTATATATTCAGCATGCCCATGCATCACTTATATGCATATATTTATGTAGTTAAACTCTAGGCACGATTTATGTTGCATTCATAACTGTTAATATGCCATGAGTGTTGTTGTGGTAATGTGGAGCAGTGTGCGTGCGTTGGCGTGCGTGTGATGTGGTGTGGACTATGGATAGGACGGGGTAGTCACGGCTTGAGTTCTTCGCTGGGACCCGTTCCTTCGAGGGGTAGTCACGGCTTGAGTTCTTCGCTGGGACCCTCGATTTGGTTTATTAAGCGAAAGTCCGGCTTGAGTTCTTCGGCACCAGGTTGGATTTAAGAGAGTCATGCAGGATCAGCTCCCAATATATTATGATTGATGCTACAGGGTGCGTGAGTGCTCCAAATTACCTTTTTGATGTTATGATGTGAAAATGTTGTTTATGTTGCATTTCACTCTACAGGGTGCATTAGTTCAGATAGTTATAGAGATTATAGTTAATATTGATATTTTATTCTCTGAGTCGAATGCTCACTCCTGTTCAAAAATTTTTACAGGCCACAGGAGGATATTTATTCTGGGTTAACCTGCTTTTATACTTCGCAGGTGGTTTATCGATATTTGTGTAAATTTTAATTACTCCTAGAATTTCCGCATGTGTTAGCAGTAATTATTTGAATTTGGTCTGTAATATTATTATCATGTTGGACCTGTAAACTTAATATTTTAAGTCTGTTTTGATGGATTGGATGAGGGAGCTGAGCTCCCATTTATTATTATGTTGATGAGTATGTGGAGGGTGAGCTGAGCTCCCCAATGGATTGTTTATTGTGTTTACAGGTCGGGTGAGTCAAAAACTCCCCGTTGGTAAGTCCATTTTATGGCCGGACTCTGTCCGTTTATTTTCTTGATATTGGGCCCAAATGGGCCTTAGAGTTGGGTTAATGAACAGTTAGGCTTACTACGGGCCTCGGGGGCTTTAGGCTGGCCCAGGTCCTAGTGCCGGTCCGGCCCATAGGTTGGGTCGTGACAATATATTAAATACAATGATAACTAATATTTTGATTATTCATATTTTATTATCATTCATTTTTAATAGAGTTATTTTAAAATTTTAATTAAATATCTATATTTTTATGCATAAATTATTTTAATTAATTATATGATAAATTAATAAAAAATTTATTATTATAACTAGTAAAATTTTATTTAAATTAAATTAAATAAAAAAGAAATTTTAATTTAAAATTAATTCAATAATAATAATTTATCTTATTTAAAATGTAATTAAAAATTAAATTAAAAAATAAAAATTATAAATGCATGGGTATTTTGCTAGTGATTTATTCCAAAGGAAGCCACTGTAAAAGAAACTGAAAAATATTCATACAACATTTTTACAGATAAGAGTAGTGAATAAATCAGCAAATTGTTCAAGAAACAGAAAACTTGCAAAAAGAAAAAAAAAAAAAAAACTCAGTTTGAGAAATTGTCAACAATTCCATCCACAAAACTGAAGTATATGTCACCCCAAGGTCTTTTGATTGCAAAAACCAAATAAGGAAGCAATAAACTTACTGCAAATCCCATCCCAATGCTCAAACAAGACCATTTGTGAATGAAGCCATTAGCATTGTCAGCCTCAGTGGTGACACTGTAGTTTGGATCACCGTGTAGACACTTTACAGTAAGGGGACTGCCACATAGACCAGGGTTTCCGATGAAAGAGGATGCACTAGAAGTCATCATGTGATCTGTGTAAGGGATAACACCTGACAAGTTATTGTTGGACAAATTTAAATATGCCAAAAATCACATTGAAGACATTTTTGGGGGAATTGGACCCCAAAACTCATTGCAGGAGAGAACAAGAGATGACAGCTGTTGCTATTCTGAAATGCTCTTGGGAATCTGGCCACTGATGCGGTTTCTAGACAAATTCAAAAACACCAAACCAACCAATTTTGTAGCTGTCCATATAAATTGTTTCCTGAAAGGTCTATGCTAGTTAGAAGGGTAAGAAGGGAAAGCATCTTGGTATATACAAGAGGCTGCCCATTTATGTTGACATTTAAGTTTTCCTGGAAGAAATGTAATGATGATCCGCCAAATGAGAAACGGCCATAGAACAAATAATGGAGTCCATTTTGAATTTTACCCATGGCTTTAAGATTACCAAAGCTAGCCGGAATGGTGCCGTTCAACTTGTTTTCTGTCACGTCCAGGACTTGCAATGACCTCAAATTTAAAAGTGCAGGGGGAATTTCTCCATAAAAGGCATTTGATCCCAGTCTAAGTATTCTGAGACTTGGGAATGCTTCTCCTATCCAAGGTGGAATATTTCCAATCAACCTGTTATTTCCCAGGTCCAGCGTTTCCAGAATCGACAAATTCTGGAGAGCTGATGAGATTGCTCCTGATAATCTGTTGTCGCTCAGATGAAGTGTTTGAAGCAAATTTAGCTGGCCTAGAGATTCTGGAATCACTCCCAACAAACAAATTTTCTGAAGATCTAAATCGGAGAGGGAGAAGCAATTCCCCATGCTTGGAGGAGTGCTTCATGTTAGATTATTACCTGAAAGATCAAGGGCTGTAAGTGACGACAACTCTCCAATTGAGGCTGGGATTGCACCTATAATCTGGTTTCGGGAAATAGAAAGGAAACCCAAGTTTGGCATGATTTGACCAATATTTTCTGGTAGAGGACCAGAGAAATGGTTATCTGAAAAATCTAGGAGCTGGACTTCAACACCTGGACGAGGAATGGATCCTTTGAGGTGATTAGAGCTCAAATCAACAACTGCAGAGAGAGAGAGATATATTTAATGGAATTGGTAAATGACCCTCTAAACTATTGAAAGAGACATTCAATCGAATCAGATTCCCTGACATGTTCCAGAACCAGTTTGGAATAGAACCTGAAATACTAGTATTTGAGAGATAAACACCTTTAATGTGTTTTTGAGACTGAAGCCAAGCAGGAAACGAATTGCCTAGATAGCATGAATTTATTTCAAGGTCCAAGAGTTGGAATGTAGGAACCCAATCAGAACTGACATTCACAATGAATGAATTATCTGATAGTACCAAGTACTTCAATTTACTTAGCCTCATAAAATTTGCTTCTGAGATAATACCTGATATTTCATTGTTGGAAACATTGAGGGCAAATAACTCAGAGAGCAGACCCAAACTATCAGGGAGACTACCATTGAGTTTGTTTGTTTCAAGTCTGAGCTCAGACAAACACTTCAAATTTCCAAAGGAATGGGGGATTGGACCTTGCAGAGAGTTACGTTCTGAATAGAGTACAACAAGATTTTTATGTTGACCCATCCAATTTGGCAACCTACCAGCTACCTGATTGTCAGTGCACTCAAAGTTCAGCAATTTGGGCAGAGGACTTTTAGAAGGGCAGTTATCTGTTTCCTGGAGCAATTCTGGTAAACCTCCTGTCAAGTTATTATTCGACAGGAATACTTTTTGTAAGTTACAGAGCATACCTATGGAGCTAGGAATCCCACCCTTGACAACATTGTTTGACAAATCAAGATAAATGAGAGATGTCGTATTTCCAAGGGAAGCTGGAAGTTTTCCATGTAACTTATTGATTGAAAAATCAATTTCTTCTATCTTTCTCCGGCTTCCCCAGAATAATTGGGAGGCACTTGCTGAGAGATTTTCATTACTATTAAGGTCCAATGACTTTAGATTTGGCAATTCACTGAAACCAAGTGGAATCCTTCCGTACAAGTCACTACTGCTGATGCCAACAAATACAAGGTTGCGAATATTCACAATCCAATTTGGTAACATGGAATTGAAGTTGTTATGACCAGGTCTATGACTGAAAGTGAAGTAAAATTAATAAAAGGGAGAGAATAGGTGATACCGGATAGACTACAGAAAGATAAATGCAACTCTGTTAGAAATGGAAGCTTGTTTAATGTTTCAACCCATCCTATTCCTACAGTTGAAAAGTCTACTTGATCCATTGCCAAATGTTTCAGTGTGATAAGACCAGTCACCCTGTCAATATTATCAGCTGTTAGATCTTGAAAATCAGAAGAGATATCAAGAAACTGCAAGCTAGAGAGGTTTCCAAGATTTGGAGGGATAGCACCACTAAACCCAGCTTTTGATAGGTTTAGATATTGCAAGTTCTCCAAAGGGGACAAGAAATCAGGAATGCTGCCATCGAATGTGTTGAAACTCAAGTCCAGATATTTCAAGGACTTGAGTTTAGTGAGTGAAGGTCTTATCTCTCCGTTTAACGATGAAAGATCATACCTGCCAAAAGAATCATAATCAGATGGATTCCGGAGATCAACTGCAATAACAGCTCCAGTGGTATTGTCACAAATTATTCCCCACCAGCAACAGCAATTGCTTCTTTGCCACGAGGAGAGCCAGTTTTCAGAATCTTGAAGACCCTTTTTGAAGTCAAGAAGAGCTTCTCTATCTGAATCTTTGCAGGCTAATAATTCTCCCTGTGCAACAGAAACATGTTTTCCTGTTATCAAATGGGTGAGAAGCAACAAAATCCAGAGAAGTGGTAAATTCCCCATAAATCAAGACTCAAGGCCCTGTTCAGTTGAAGAGGATTAGGATGGCTTATCGAGGAAAATCTTGGTTCTTCTCTTTGTTTCATCGCTTACAACTTAGTAATCTGTGCTATACTATCTATATGGAGGGAGCACCATTTATTATATTTCCTCCGTTTATGTTGAGATAACACCATCACCTCTCCTTTTTTAGTTTTAAAAGAAAAAAAAAAAAAAGGAAAGAATCTAATTAACTATAATGATTAGCCACTAACTAAGAATCTAATTAACTGTAGTGATTATGCCACTAACTAAATCTTGTTAATTAATTGAGATCTGCTTTTTGCTTTAGTTGATCAAGTCTATGTATTTTAGTAATTCCTTATGCTAAAAGCACCAAGTCTTTGGAGAAGAAATGAGTTTCATATGGACAGAAAACTTGATTTAGTATATAGGACAAAAAAATGGTGGAACACAGGCATGATTTACACTGTCAAATGCCTTAAAGTTATTCTGCTAACAATTGTTAAGCTTACGAAGTTGCAATTTATTGACCAGGGACATTTACAGCTACCTTTCTACTCATAGAATCATTCTTTACAAGTTCATGTTCACTATTATCTAAATATTGAAAATAATAAAAGCAAAGTAATTACAAAGAAACACCACAGACTTCCTAAAAACCCTTCAAAATGGTGATTGAGTGCATGCATGAATGCCTCGCAATACAGAAGATTAGCCATGCTCATGGTGGGAAGAAGCTTCATGTATAATGTTCAGCAGGAGAATTTAGCATGATGGATCATGGGCCTCAACTCAACGAATACTCTTCCTTGTCATGAGCAATCAATTTATGTGCTGCAACCGTTGGCCTTTCATGTAAGGCTTTGGGCTTCAAACTCCAATGGGCCTAAATTCAAGACACTTATAATATATTAATCATGAAATATTATATAAAAGAAAGTCCAACATATAAGAAAAAAAATGAAAAAAGTAAAAAATTCCATTGAAAAAAAAAATTCGTAGTAAAAAGTTAAAAAAGTTTAATCTGGAATGTTATTTGATTTAAAAATATTTACCAATAAATATATATCATTTTACATTGGTGATAAACTAATTAATCATGAAAAGACTAATATTTACCAATAAATTGGCTTCAGGGTTTCTATCAGAGCAGCGTTTGGTTCACGCCATGCAAGGGAATTGATTTAGGATTAATTTGATCCTGTAATTTGTAACTTACATGCACTGAGGCACAACGTCAAGAGAGGAAAAATTACTTCCACAGGTTGTACCAAAAATAAATAACTTTTGCAGTTGCTTAATGGGAGTGTTGATTGAGTACTGCCAATTAAATCAATCTTAGCTATTTTTCTCATAACCATGACATGTATATTCTAAAATATTTTCAAATTAAGATATTAATTGAAAAAAATTTTGTTAGATCAAACTTAATTGAATATTGTTCTTCTCAGAGCCTTAGAGATGACTCTTCTACCAGGTAAAGGTTATTGGAAAAAATTATAAAAGGGAAAAATTTAACTCCTTGTTTAGAAAATTTTACAAGAATTAAATTCAGCTGATTTCTTTTTTATTAATCCTTTAGAATGAAAGAATTCAATCCTTTAATTTTGTGAATTTAATTGAATTCTTTTATTATAAATGATTTTTTCAAAAAACAATTAAAAGAAATTAACATTGAAAAAAAAATTAGATAAAGCTTTTTTTTTTTTTTTAGTAGTTGTTCTCAGCCAGGATTTAACCAAAGATCAATAAAAAAATATTCCTTTCCTGCCGTTGGGTTGCTCTTTTGCTTTGATTCATTACTTGTTCCTTTTTGTTACACTTTCTGAAAAGGAGGAAATGAATGCCTTACTTCCTTCTCCTACCCAAAGTAATGCTGATTCTTTCTGTAAGGATTATAAATGCATCTTCGGACTTCAGACTCACCTATCTATCATCAATCTTTCTCATCTCCATTTCCATTATCATCAATCTTTTTCATTTCCAATTTCCATTAATCTTTCTCACGATTCTTCAAGAATTAATAATGGCTGGACAAATTCCATTCAGTATCTTAGAACAAGTATTAACAAAGCTGGGGTCGCTTGCTTTCCAAGAAATTGGATTGGTCTGTTGTGCCAGAGATGATCTAAAGAAGCTTGGAAATTCTCTCTCCACTGTGAAAGCTGTACTTGTAGATGCTGAGGAGAAGCAAGAGCAGAGCGATGCTGTGCGAATTTGGATAGGGAGGCTTCAAGATATTGTGTATGAAGCGGAGGAATTGGTAGATGAGATGGCAACTCATGACTTGAGGGGGATGGTGCAAGGCCAAAGGAAAGTCGCAACACAGGTATTTATGAATGCAAATAAATAAGCAATTGTTTTACTTTTACATGACTTTGTTTATTTTATTTCTTGCATACATACAGTGTTTGGATCTATTAGCTAGACGTGGAATTTATTTCATTTATGAACGAATATTATTAATAAAATTCATATTGAATAGGATTTATTTTCTATTATAATATTTTTAGATGTAGACATAATTTCTCGTAATTTATTTTAGACCAAACAAGCTCTTAATAAAATGATAGGTAACTCGTTTTAAAAAAAAATGATAAAACAAAAGATATTTATATATTTATAGAAGAAAATATTCATACCATATTGAAAAGTTAAATATTTCAATTTCAATTTATATTTTCTTTATTAATTTAGGTATAAATTAATTATAATTTAATTCTAAATATTCATTTTGTCTAATATAAAATATAATATAAAGCAAAGATACTTAAAATTATGAAGTTAAATTATTTTTAATTATAAATTTATCATTAACTTTGGACATGCAATTCTACATTGATTCTAAAATTCTGGACATTCAATTGCAAACTTCTTGACCAACTTTACTGTATTATAATTTTCTTTCATAAATTCCTTTTCATATCAAATTTAATAGATTTTATTTTAATTTGAAGCCACTTAATTTGTTTATTAAAAAAGCTTTTTTAAATTATTATTATTATTATTATTATTATTATTATTATTATTATTATTATTATGCCAAATGACCAATAAACTCCAAAATTTGTGAACTTCTTTTATTTTAGTCAGATATCTTAATTTTATTAATTTAATCTACAAACTTTTACATTAATTTCAATTTTAACAACTAGCATAATTTGAATGTTCAATTGATAAAAATAATTCAAATATTTTTCTACATTAACATCATCCATCCTTTTTAAAAGCTTGAACTTTTTTAAAAATATTAAAATAATAATTATATTCGTATATTTATTTATAAATTATATAGAACCACTTTGTGCTACTAATTAATTCTTGTATGTTTTAAATTAATAAAAATAATTTTTTCACATTAATATTTAATTAAATCAATGCTATTTGAATTTGAATTTAACTATAATTATAGCTTATTTCAATTTAAATTCAACAAATATGCTTATTAAAATTGTTTTTATTATTTAATATATATATATATATATATATATATATATATATATATATATAGAAACATTTAGGAGTTCATGAATAAATATGATCAAAGTAAATATGAAATTTTTATTAAAAAAAATAACTAAGAAAGAGAGGATAAATGTATGAACGGATTAAAATGCTTTTATAAATTTAATTTAATTTTTTTCAAATTAATTTTTTTTTAAATCCTTCTTCACCAAATTTTTTTTGTTTATAAGAAAATAAATTAATATTCAATTAAATTAATAATATTTTAATTAGAATTCATCTATTAATTGTAATCTTATTTTAATTTTGATTTAACTAATATATCTATGAAAAAGTTTTTTCTTTTTTAATTTTGTACCATTATCTTTCAATGTTGTCTTCAAACAATCATAAAATTAAGAATTTTAAGGTTCATCAAAATACTATTTGATAATGTAGAGAAAAATTGATTATTCATGTGGAAAAAGAAAGGAAAAAAAATATATTGCCAAACCATAAAAAAGTGGTATAATTAATCACATTCATATGGGGTTTTATTTTGCCCTACTTATTGAAATTCTTAATCCAATAGAGGTTCTTAAATATTATATGTTATTTTAATATTATTGTTATGCACATAATTTATAAAGCCTCTGTATAATTTCATGTTGAATTTGATTTATTAACATAAAAGTTTTTTTATGTATTCTTTCTCATTCTAAATAGGTTTATAATTAATTGCTTAAATTTTATTGTTGTTTTTTATTTTTATAATTATATCATAAATTTAAATAAATTAAAAATAATTATATTGTAAATAAAAATTATAATTTTAAAAAAGTCTAATTAAAAATATAAAAAGCACATATGCACAAGATCCATAAAGAGTAATTAATAAAAACTTGTTGTATATATGTGTAGGTATTGGACTTCTTTTCCTCCTCAAATCAGATTTGGTTTCGTCTCAAGGTGGGCCATAGAATTAAGGACATTAGGGAGAAGTTAAAAGAGGTGGAAAATGAAATTTCTAGCCTCAATTTAGAGAAGAAAATAATAATAGATGTGAGAGATAAAAGTAGTGGAAGGAAGACATCCTCTGTACTGAAACCTGATATAATAGGCAGGGAAAAAGATAAGGAGAAAATGACTTTGTCATTGTTGAATCCAACTAGTAGTCAAGGAAGTGTTTCTGTGAATGCTATTGTTGGCATTGGGGGCTTAGGAAAGACTGCACTTGCCCAGTTGGTGTATAATGATGAAAAGGTTAAAAATTACTTTGAGAAGAAGATGTGGGTATGTGTTTCTGAGGAATTTGAGGTGAAATTGCTAGTTAAGAAGATCCTTGGAAGTGCAACTAATAGTGAAGTTCTTAATTTAGAACTAGAAGAACTGCATATTCGTCTTAAAGGGAATTTAGAAGGGAAGAGGTATTTGTTGGTGTTAGATGATGTATGGAATGATGATCAGAAAAAATGGGATGATTTGAAAGCTTACTTGTTGGTGGGTGCCCCAGGAAGTAAAATTTTAGTCACCACTCGTTGTACAAGAGTTGCATCAGTCATGGGTGTGGATTCCCCATATGTTTTGCAAGGTCTAGCAGACAATGAGGCTTGGGATTTATTTGAAAAATTAGCATTTGGAGAGTGGGGTGGTGGGGTGAATCCTAACCTAATAAAAATTGGAAGAGAGATGGTAAAGAAATGTAAAGGAGTTCCACTTGCAATAAGGAGTTTAGGAAGCCTCATGCGTTTGAAAACTAAAGAGAGTGAGTGGTCTTCCATTTTAGAAAGTGACTTATTAAAGTCATTTCAAACAAGTGAGAATGAGAATGTTCTTTCTGTGCTGAAGTTGAGTTACTATCACTTGCCCACTTATTTAAGGCAATGTTTCACTTATTGTGCCATGTTTCCCAAAGATTACGAATTCGATAAAGAAACATTGATTCGTTTGTGGATAGCGCAAGGATACATTGTCTGTTCAAGTAAGGATGACGATTTAGAGGATATTGGAGATCAGTACTTCAATGAATTATTATGTCGATCATTCTTCCATCAGTCAGAAAGTATGGATGGTTATAAAATGCATGATCTTATCCATGATCTAGCACAATCGATAGCAAAGGATAGGTACTTTGCAGTAGAGAATGTTTGCGAAGGAATCCATCATGTATATTGGCCATCTTCTTTGAATGAAATTGAGATGCTGGTTAAAGTGAAGGGCATGAGGACATTATTTTTTGAAAGTTTTCCTAAAAGTGTAACATTAAAAAAGGTTTCAAATTTTCAAAGGTTACGTGCCTTGCATTTAGGGTGGAATATAAAGGGAGTACCAAATTCAATAGCAAGATTGAAGTATTTGAGATATCTTGACATTTCTAGGTGTAAGATGGAAACGCTCCCAAAGTCCATAAATAATTTGCAAAACTTGCAAACTCTAATACTCTCATATTGTAGAAGGCTTCGAGAATTGCCGAGAGATATAGAAAAATTGATCAGCCTTAGGTGCCTCATGATTAATGGATGTGAGAGCCTAAGATGCATGCCAATTGGATTGGGGAAATTAACTTGTTTGCGCCAACTGTCAGATTTTGTGGTGGCATGGGATGAAGGCTCTAAGGGGGCTATGCTAAATGAATTGAATAGCCTAAACCAACTTAAGGGAAGGATTGTCCTCCATGACCTTATAAATGTGGAAAATGTTGAGATAGAGTCCAACCAAGTGAATTTAAGGGAAAAGAAACACCTCCAGTATTTGGTGTTACGTTGGAGTTTTTCTTTTCTTTACGAGGAGACTGGAGTTGAAAAGAATGAATTATTTTTAGAAAAGCTTGAGCCTCATCCAAATTTACAATCCTTGGTTGTGGAATCTTTCATGGGTGTGAGATTTTCAAGTTGGTTGTCTTCTATCACAAATTTAGTAGAAATTAAGCTTTTTCATTGTAAAAAATTGAAGCAGCTACCACCATTGCACCAACTCCCTTCTCTAAAAACCCTTTGTCTTGAAGAACTTGTTTCTCTGGAGTATATATCAGATGAGGAGCCTTCCTTTTTGGCATCGCCATCAATTACATTATTCCCATCACTGCAAGAGATTGAACTCAATGATTGCTATAATTTGAGAGGATGGTGGAGGAAGAAGAGGAGTGGGGTTGAACTTGCTCAATTTCCTTGTCTTTCAAAAATGCAAATCCGGGACTGCCCCAAGCTTATTGTAGATGATGGTGAAGTCATTGAATGGGGAAGTTTCAGGAGTCTTCAATCTCTTTCTATTGGATTTCTTTCAGAATGGACATCTCTACCAAAGGGGCTTCAATTTGCGACAAACCTGCAAGAGCTCACCATCGATTATTGTTCTAGTTTGACGGCTTTACCAGATTGGATAGGCAACCTCACATCCCTTCAACGGCTAGAAATTTCCTATTGCCCTGATTTGAGATCGCTGCCTGAGGGAATGCATTTACTGACTTCTTTACAGAAGTTGAAGATTACAGGATGCCGCGAGTTGTCTGCAAGATGTATGAAGGAAAAGGGTGTGGATTGGCCAAAGATTGCTCACATCCCTAATCTCGAGATTCAACCTCCAGGTTTTTGAATATTCCTATTCCCATTTCTTATTCTGTATTTCTTTTAACACCCTCACGATTTTTACGTGCACTTCCTTCTCACATTGTTCTGCTGCAGCTCAAGCTGCTTCTATTTTGAAAATTAACTTCAGTTCATATCTTAACAATTAAAAAAAAAAAATTAATGGCCTTTGAGGGTTATTTATTTATTTTTTATTCATTTATTCTTTTAAATTTCAATTTAAATTATTTAAAAGTAGATATTCTAACCATGGTTATATTGACAGAGGAATATTTTCAATTTCGCTTATATGGAGAGACAGATTCAGGAGAAAGAGTAATATAATATAGAGGATCTCAAGTTTCAAATTTACCACAAAAAATATGTGAGAATTACTATTTATTAAATTGAATTCTTTTCATTTCTTAAATGATAGTAATTCCATGGTCTTGATTATTTTGCCTTCAATGCTCAATTCTTTTATATGATTTTTCTAGATTTTACTTTGAACTATTTTATAAGCATAAATAGAAAACCTCTCTAACAAAATGTAAATTACTCTTCATCTTATTTAATGACGCAGTGATACATGTCTATGGAGATGGATATGCAAAGTGAAACAATCTTATGCTATTTTTAATTCTGGTAAGTTAGTGCTTCAAAATCAAGAATCCGAAGCTACTTTTGTCTTTAATTAAAGGGGTTAATTAGTTTGGTTCTCATTCCTACATGCAGGAGTTGGAAGCACAATTCTACAAATTTGATTATTCTCCATATAGGCAATTTATAGTAATCTATTGAATGGCATTTGTACCTTTCATTTGTTAAATTCTAATAGTTGAAGTGTTGATTTAAGCTGTACATAATAAATAATTATTTTAAAACATTTATTACATATATGTAACATTGAAAATACAACTTATTTTTTATAATTTATAAATAATATTAGCTAAATGATCATTTTCTTTTTTTTTTATTTTTTTTATTATTTATTTGTTATTAACTTAATCATCAGAGTGGACATGCTGGGAATATCCTAGCACACTTACTAGATGATATTTTTTTTATGTTTGGATCCACAATTAATATGGATCAAAGGATTTTTAACAACATAAAATATCTTATTTATTCTTTATATTTTTGGAGGTAAAATATCCCTCTATCCTTTACTCTTTCCTCTTTCAATATTTTTCCTCCAACTATATCATCTTTTTTAGCTAATAGTAATAAATTATGCTTTCATTTTCAAGAAAAAAAATCAAACTTTTTATCTACACGTATTTTCTCTACACATATTGAAAAAAATATATATAATTATTTAAATTTTAATAACATATACTTTATATTTAAATTTAATTTTGAAAATTTATTTTAATTTTACTTTATTAAAGCTTTAAAGAGTATAATTCACATGTACCTTTTCCTTTAGCCAATATTTGTAATGAAACAATTTTCTCTTAGCCAACATTTATCGTTTGGAGGCTTTTTTATTTTTTTCCTCAACTTTGTACCAATTAACAAAAATCATATATGTTACATAAAAAGTGTAAGGTACAACATGCATAATTTTTTGCCATTGCCATTTAATATGGCTAGTTTTGTTAAAAAAAAAATATGACCGGTTAATATTAGGATTAATTTTAATTAAATCAAATTATTCATCTCACTTTTAATTTTAATTTTTGATTTTAATTAAATTTAATTATTTTATTTTTAATAAAAAATGATTTTAATTTAATTTAAATTAAATAATTATTATTCAATTTAAAATTAATTTAAATTTGATCTATGATACGAAATTGAATTAGACAATGACAGATACATTAATATGCTTGTTTGGTTTGAGTAAATAGGATGGATTTATATGAATTCAATTCAATATATGTTTTAATAAATCAAATAAACTGAACATGTGATATGTCACATTGATTGTATCATTTGTAAAAATTATAATTTAATTGATTCAATTTAATATATATTTGAGTCAGTTAAATCAATTTGAGTATTTGACATGTCATATTGATTATACTATTTAGTTAATTAAACTTTTAATTGAGTCAATTGAATCAATTGATTGCATGCAATGTTACATTAATCATATATATTTAAGTCAATTGCCAAATTATAATTCAGTTGATTCAATTGAATGTTTATATTGGAGTTAACTGAATTAATTTGAGTATATTGCATATCACATTAATCATATATTTTAGTCAATTGAGTTTTTAATTGAGTTAATTAAATCAAATTGACTATGTGTAATGTCACACTAATTTTGTACATTTGAATCAATTGCAAAAATTACAATTTAATTGAATATATATTTGAGTCAATTGAATCAATTTGAGTATGTGACATGTCACATTAATCATATCTATTTGAGCCAATTATGAAAGTTATCATTTAACTAATTCAATTGAATATATATTTAAATCAATTGAATCAATTTGAGTTTGTAACATGTTACTTCAATAATTTATTTTAGTCAATTAAGCTTTTAATTGAGTTAATTGAATCAATTGATTTTGTATAATATCACATTGATCATGTATATTTGAGTCAATTATAATAATTATCATTTAATTGATTCAATTGAATCATTTTGAGTATATAACATATCACAATGATCATATACTTTAGTCAATTGAATATTTAATTGAGTAAATTAAATCAACTGATTATGTACAATGTCACATTAATCATATATATTTTAGGTTAATTGTGACAATTATCATTTAAATAATTTAATGAAATATATATTTTAGTTAATTGAATCAATTGAGTATGTGACATGTCACATTAATCATATATTTTAATTAATTGAATCAATTGAGTATTTGATATGTTATATTGATCATATATTTTTGTTAATTAAGCCTTTAATTGAGCAAATTAAATCAATTGATTATCTAATATGTTACATTATGTCAATTGACCATATATATTTTGAGTTAATTGAATCAACTGACTATATATATTTTGAGTTAATTGTGACAATTATTATTGAGTAAATTGAATCAATTGATCATGTTATATGTCATATTATATTAATTGACAATATATATTTTGAGTCAATTGAATCAAACTAATTATATATATTTTGAGTCAATTGTAACAATTATTATTTAAATGATTCAATTGAAGACATATTTTAGTTAATTGAATCAATTGAGTATACGACATATCACATTATGTTCAATTATTCATATATATTTAGATCAACTATAACAATTATTATTTAAATGATTCAATTGAATATATATTTCAGTTCACTGAATTAATTAAATATGTGAAATGTTAAATTGATCATATATTTTAATAAATTAATCCTTTAATTAATTCAATTGAATAAAAATATATAATTTATTTATATGAAATATTTTTTTAATTAAGTCAATTGAATTTATTTGAAATTATAATATTAATTAATTATTTATTATTATATGTAAATTAGTTGAATCAATTTAATCAATTTATATTGTTAGTTTAACTGAGTTAATTTAATCAATTTAAATTCAGATTGATCATTTGTTTAATTATAATAAAGTAATATATATTATACTTTTTAAATATTAATTTACACATTAAAATAAAAATAAATAAATAAAATATATTATTTATTTTTATTTTTATTTTTAAATTTTTTTAATTTACATAAATATATATTTTTTTAAATGTGTAAACCTTGTTCTAAGAAAAAAGAAAATTGTTGATTAAAGAAAAGATGAGAGAAAAAGTAAAAGAAACTTTTAATTTGTATTAAAATTTGTAGCTATAATAAAAATGCAACAGACACAATTTAAAATTTAAATTTTAAATCTTTGTATTCTCCCATAAAAATAATTTAAAGGATATTTTAGTAAAATGACTTAATTTTTATACATAAAATGACTTTTATTATTCCTATTGTTCCACAATTAATGCGGATCAACTTGATCCCTCAAGCATTTTCCTTTATATTTTATAGATATCACTAAAGTTGAGACAACTTGAAATTTACGGTCAAGAAATCTATAGAAACTCTCATTTGAATCACTAGTTCAAGCATTGTCACCAAATGATTAAGGGTGAGCATTCGGTTCGAACCGAATTAAATTATAAAAATTCAATTATATATTTTAGAAATCGAACCGAACCAAAATAAGTAAAAAACCGAATCGAACTGAATTGCTCTATATATTTAATATATATATATATATATATATATATATATATATATATATATATATATATATATATATATATATAATTAAATATAATTCATAAATTTTTCATAAAAATAAATCAATTCAAAAATCAATTTGGTTCGATTTGATTCGATTTAAACATATAAATTACTATTCTGTTCGGTTCGGTTTAACTGATTTTCTCTCTTCAAAACTGAATCAAACCAAAATAATCAAAATTTTTATAATATAAAATTTAACCGAATCGAATAAATTTTAAAATCAAACTTATTAAACCGAATTGATTCGATTCAGTTCATATCTTAACAATTAAAAAAAAAAATTAATAGCCTTTGAGGGTTATTTTTTTTTTTTTATTCATTTGTTCTTTTAAATTTCAATTTAAATTATTTAAAAGTAGATATTCTAACCATGGTTATATTGACAGAGGAATATTTTCAATTTCGCTTATATGGAGAGACAGATTCAGGAGAAAGAGTAATATAATATAGAGGATCTCAAGTTTCAAATTTACCACAAAAAATATGTGAGAATTACTATTTATTAAATTGAATTCTTTTCATTTCTTAAATGATAGTAATTCCATGGTCTTGATTATTTTGCCTTCAATGCTCAATTCTTTTATATGATTTTTCTAGATTTTACTTTGAACTATTTTATAAGCATAAATAGAAAACCTCTCTAACAAAATGTAAATTACTCTTCATCTTATTTAATGACGCAGTGATACATGTCTAGGGAGATGGATATGCAAAGTGAAACAATCTTGTGCTATTTTTAATTCTGGTAAGTTAGTGCTTCAAAATCAAGAATCCGAAGCTACTTTTGTCTTTAATTAAAGGGGTTAATTAGTTTGGTTCTCATTCCTACATGCAGGAGTTGGAAGCACAATTCTACAAATTTGATTATTCTCCATATAGGCAATTTATAGTAATCTATTGAATGGCATTTGTACCTTTCATTTGTTAAATTCTAATAGTTGAAGTGTTGATTTAAGCTGTACATAATAAATAATTATTTTAAAACATTTATTACATATATGTAACATTGAAAATACAACTTATTTTTTATAATTTATAAATAATATTAGCTAAATGATCATTTTCTTTTTTTTTTAAATTTTTTTATTATTTATTTGTTATTAACTTAATCATCAGAGTGGACATGCTGGGAATATTCCAACACTCTTACTAGATGATATTTTTTTATATTTGGATCATAATTGAGGGATCAAGTGGATCCACAATTAATGTAAATCAAAGAGTTTTTAGCAACATAAAATATCTTGTTTATCCTTTATATTTTTGGAGGTAAAATATCTCTCTATCTTTTACTCTTTCCTCTTTTAATATTTTTCCTTCAACTATATCATCTTTTTTAGTAATTAGTAATAAATTATGCTTTTATTTTCAAGAAAAAAAAATCAAACTTTTTATCTACACTTATTTTCTCTACACATATTGAAGAAAATATATATAATTATTTAAATTTTAATAACATATACTTAATATATAAATTTTAATTTTGAAAATTTATTTTAATTTTACTTTGTTAAAGCTTTAAAGAGTATAATGCACATGTACCTTTTTCTTTAGCCAATATTTGTGATGAAACAATTTTCTCTTAGCCAATATTTATCGTTTGGAGGCTTTTTTATTTTTTCCTCAACTTTGTACCAATTGACAAAAATAATGTATGTTACATAAAAAGTGTAAGGTACAACATGTATAATTTTTTGCCATTGCCATTTAATATGGCTAGTTTAGTTAAAAAAAAAATATGACCGGTTAATATTAGGATTAATTTTAATTAAATCAATTATTCATCTTACTTTTAATTTTAATTTTTGATTTTAATTAAATTTAATTATTTTATTTTTAATCAAAAATGATTTTAATTTAATTTAAATTAAATAATTATTATTCAATTTAAAATTAATTTAAATTTAATCTATGATACGAAATTGAATTAGACAATGACAGATACATTAATATGTTTGTTTGGTTTGAGTAAATAGGATGGATTTATATGAATTCAATTCAATATATGTTTTAATAAATCAAATAAATTGAACATGTGATATGTCACATTGATTGTATCATTTGTAAAAATTATAATTTAATTGATTCAATTTAATATATATTTGAGTCTGCTAAATCAATTTGAGTATTTGACATGTCATATTGATTATATATTTAGTTAATTAAGCTTTTAATTGAGTCAATTGAATCAATTGATTACATGCAATGTTACATTAATCATATATATTTAAGTCAATTATCAAATTATAATTTAGTTGATTCAATTGAATGTATATATTGGAGTTAATTGAATTAATTTGAGTATATTGCATATCACATTAATCATATATTTTAGTCAATTGAGTTTTTAATTGAATTAATTAAATCAAATTGATTATGTGTAATGTCACACTAATTTTGTACATTTGAATCAGTTGCAAAAATTATAATTTAATTGAATATACATTTGAGTTAATTGAATCAATTTGAGTATGTGACATGTCACATTAATCATATCTATTTGAGCCAATTATGAAAATTACCATTTAACGGATTCAATTGAATATATATTTAAATCAATTGAATCAATTTGAGTATGTAACATATTACATCAATAATTTATTTTAGTGAATTAAGCTTTTAATTGAGTTAATTGAATCAATTGATTTTGTGTAATATCACATTGATCATATATATTTAAGTCAATTATAATAATTATCATTTAATTAATTCAATTGAATATATATTTAAATCAATTGAATCATTTTGATTATATAACATATCACATTGATCATATACTTTAGTTAATTGAATATTTAATTGAGTAAATTAAATCAACTGATTATGTACAATGTCACATTAATCATATATATATTAGGTTAATTGTAACAATTATCATTTAAATGATTTAATGAAATATATATTTTAGTTAATTGAATCAATTGAGTATGTGATATGTCACATTAATCATATATTTTAGTTAATTGAATCAATTGAGTATTTGATATGTTATATTGATCATATATTTTTGTTAATTAAGCCCTTAATTGAGTAAATTGAATCAATTGATTATCTAATATGTCACATTATGTCAATTGACCATATATATTTTGAGTCAATTGAATCAACTGACTATATATATTTTGAGTTAATTGTGACAATTATTATTGAGTAAATTGAATCAATTGATTATGTAATATGTCATATTATATTAATTAACCATATATATTTTGAGTCAATTGAATCAAACTGATTATATATATTTTGAGTCAATTGTAACAATTATTATTTAAATGATTCAATTGAAGATATATTTTAGTTAATTGAATCAATTGAGTATACGGCATATCACATTATGTTCAATTATTCATATATATTTAGATCAACTATAACAATTATTATTTAAATGATTCAATTGAATATATATTTCAGTTCACTGAATTAATTAAATATGTAAAATGTTAAATTGATCATATATTTTAGTGAATTAATCCTTTAATTGATTCAATTGAGTAAAAATTTATAATTTATTTGTATGAAATATTTTTTTAATTAAGTCAATTGAATTCATTTGAAATTATAATATTAATTAATTATTTATTATTATATATACATTAATCGTATCAATTTAATTAATTTATATTGTTAGTTTAATTGAGTTAATTTAATCAATTTAAATTTAGATTGATCATTTGTTTAATTATAATAAAGTAATATATATTGTACTTTTTAAATATTAATTTACACATTAAAATAAAAATAAATAAATAAAATATATTATTTATTTTTATTTTTATTTTTAAATTTTTTTAATTTACATAAATATTTTTTTTTAAATGTGTAAACCTTGTTCTAAGAAAAAAGAAAATTGTTGATTAAAGAAAAGATGAGAGAAAAAGTAAAATAAACTTTTAATTTGTATTAAAATTTGTAGCTATAATAAAAATGCAATAGACATAATTTAAAATTTAAATTTTAAATATTTGTATTCTCCCATAAAAATAGTTTAAAAGATATTTTAGTAAAATAACTTAATTTTTATATATAAAATGACTTTACGATCTCTATTGTTCCACAATTAATGCGGATCAACTTGATCCCTCAAGCATTTTCCTTTCTATTTTATAGATATCACTAAAGTTGAGACAACTTAAAATCTACGGTCAAGAAATCTACAGAAACTCTCATCTGAATCACTAGTTCAAGTATTGTAACCAAATGATTAGGGGTGAGCATTCGGTTCGAACCAAACTAAACTGAATTAAATTATAAAAACTGAATTATATATTTTAGAAACCGAACCGAACCAAAATGAGTGAAAAATTGAATCGAACCGAACCACTCTATTTCGGTTCGGTTCGGTTTAAACCTGTCAGTTTTGATTTTTGATTGATTTTTTAATTTAGACTTGATTTTCAAGTTATTTGGTATAATTTTGACTTTGGTTTGAACCTAATAACCATTAATCAATGAAATTAAACAATTAATATATATATAATTAAATATAATTCATAAATTTCCCATAAAAATAAATCAATTTAAAAATCGATTCGATTCGATTTGATTCGATTTAAACATATAAATTACAATTCTGTTCGGTTCGGTTTAATCAATTTTTTCTTTTCAAAACTGAATCGAATCGAAATAATCAAAATTTTTATAATATAAAATCAAATCGAACTGATTAAATTTTAAAACCAAACCGATTAAACTGAATTGATTTGGTTCAATTCGTTTTTTCAGTTTGAACCAAAATCTGCTCAGCCCTACAAATGATGTAAGAGATTCTTATTGTATTTCAAAGTTTTTAGTTTATATTTCAAAGTTTTTAAACATCTATGTGAATTTTAACGGACACCTTGCAGACAACATTGCAATGCAGAGGAAATAACAAAAGATTAAGGTCTATACTATTTTAACTCATTATCCTCGTTCTGCATCGTTAGACAACAAGGTTGTTAGGTTTTTAAAATAGATTTATTTTACTATACAAATATGTCAATTTATTATTTTATTCTAAAAATAATTTTATTAAATAGATTTTTTTTATACGCATATATTAAAATGATATTTAATTATTAACAAAAGAAAATAAATTCTTGTATCGTTCAAAGGGGACATTTTAATTTTTTTTATTGGATTTTAGGTACAAATATAAATCTTCTCAGATAGAAATAGTAAGTTTTATTGCCATTAAAATAGTCGTTACTGAATAATTGTCAACTAGGCTTGTTTAGTTCTGGTGCATTTCTTGGTCCTGAATGCATTTTGTTGGAATCTTATGGCTCCCTTCTACCGGAATACAATGTTATCTCTTTTTTCTTTCTCCTTTTTAAATATTGAAAATGGCAACCTCACTTGCTCATCACTGATCAAATAAAGGTGGCAACCAAAACAGTTGCACTTGCGAATGATGGATAGAAGGAAACATATCGCGTAGATGATGACGCTCCTGCAGATGAATGACCCACCGTCAATCATTTTTATGATGTTCTCATATTTAATACTGGGCATTGGTAATTTCCTCTCTAATGAACTGATTCTTTCACCTTTTAATGCTTTGGCATTTCATCTGCATTATTGCAGATTCATTGAAAAAAAAAAATGGTAGCTTGGTTTATGACATGATTTGGAACACTTAGGGACGACTAGATATGTCTATAGTCTTACATTCTTATGTAAAACACACGGTACGGAGTCTTGTATTGCAATGTTCTTGTCTTGTATTGCAATATTCTTGTCCTTGTCAATCACTATTATTTTGTATTGCTGTTTCTCAACTCTCATTGTCCTCTTTCTCTTTTGGACATTAATTCTCTTGCCTGTATTCCACAGCCGTAGTGTGTTCCTTTAATTTGGTAGAGCTTGACACAATATTCATTTATTCTAAATCTAACAATTCAAGAAAAACATACCAAGTATTTTCACAAGTAGTTTACAACCATCTAGGTTTCACTTTAAGTAACTACATGGTCTTAACTGGGTTTTTGCTCTGGAGACTCAAGGTATAATTCCCAGAAATGAAAATTGGCTTATTACCTGATATAACTCAGAAAAATTATTGCTTATCAAAAGGTATTTCAAAAATAAAGTTTTCCTTCTACTTTCACATATGGCATTTACTTTTGATGCATTAACAAAATGCCCATGTAATTGTGGTGTATTCAAATTATGAGCTCAGAACAAATTGGGAAAATATCTGAGGACATTTATGATAAAATACTAGTAGGATGACTGTTAAAACATTACGTGATATGTGTGCAGAATGATCTAGTTACAATGATGCAAAGGTATATTATGTGTAAAGGGAATAATAGAATGCTTGAAGCATGCTAGCTGGAAGTTGAGGGAAATGAATACCAAATGAAAGAGGAACATTTGTAAACGGAATCTGGAATGCTCAACCATGTGTGAGCAAAGAATTAGATTAAGAATAATTATTTTCACTTTTTTGCATCCTTGTACTGGCAGATCTGCTATTTTGCTTATTCTTTCTTGTTATGCATTTGAAGTGTCTAAATGCATCTTTAAATTATATTATTTCATCTGGAATAGGTGGGGTCATGACAAATTTCCAAATGACACACCTTTTGTTTTTTATCATGCTGGCCAACAGATACTTCCTTCCCTTGGTTTGTTTGATGGATTTAAAGTTGTTCTTGAGAATATGGTCTCATATATACAAAAGGAAGTTCCTGGCAAGACATTCAAGTTTTGGCGTCTGCAATCACAGCGGCATTTTTATGGCATTGAGTGGAACCAAAATGGAAGTTGCTTGTTCAGTGAGGCCCTCAACGAAAATGAGGTATGAATAAGTTGATGGCAATTCACCCTTTATGCTTTCTTACCAAGTGTGATAACTAATGACAAAGTATTAACCTGTACTGGAATGCTACACCACAGGTTCAAATTTTGAACAAAATTTTAATTTGATCTTCAACACCATGACCCTTCATAGTGTCAGTAGTTCTAATCTTGCCTTTATTTATATTTCCTCATTGATATTGCATACTGATACCTGGACAGCTTGATTTGTGGTTTGATCCCAGCAAAAATGGAGTTAATAAAGAAGCAAGACAAATTGATCATGCAATTGAACTGACATTGAAATGCACGGATATCCACTCGCTGGGTCTAACTCATTTGAGCGATTATAGAGCACATGCACACCCTTCAATTTGGTTTGGGAAGAAGGATGCCAATGGCAATCTGGGGTCAGAATTGCATGCATTGGTGCCTACCTGGTGTTCCTGACGCATGGATTGATATATTGTCAGAGCTTATCTGTTAAGGCATTTTGAAGAACCGATAAAGAGAGAAGGCAACATTAACAAGTTATATCCAGACTTTAATTATTTTGCGGATTTCTGTACATTACACAATAAAATGCTGTGTAGTTTCATGGACTAAGTTATAGAATCAGGCAATCAGAATACAAGCTGGTGTTTTAGACAGACTTCCTTGAGATATACTTCCAGTAGATTCAGATCAAAAAAGCTTCCCGCTACGTCCTTTTTACTTTGACGTTCTGAAGGGAAACAAATTTATTCCCAGTTGTAAGTTGACAAAAAAAAAAAAAAAAAAAACGAAAGAAGAGATGGGAAATTCTTTTGGGTTGTGAACTAGGTGATTGGAAGGTTAACTGAATAACTTCATTTTTCTTCCAACTTGGTCATGTACGTTTGAAATATCTAATATGTGTGCATGATTATTTCTTTCAATTTGTCTTCCACTCTTCTTAAACTGGAAATTCCTGTTAGGTTTTGAGATCCTAACAATCTGATTTTAGTAGAACTTTGGCAGAAATAGAAGAAATTAGAGAGAGATAGAGAGGAAATAGAAGAGAACTAGAGAGAATTCAAGGAGGGAGAGTGATTCAGGAGTACTAATTCTTGAATGAATCTCTTCCTTGGTATGTAGCTACTCTATATACAGTTATTCCCTCGTAACGTTCGCCGTCTGTTTATCCCGAGCAAACTCCAGCTCCCTAACTACTTGTAACTTCTTAGCTAACAACTCTTTAACTTCCTCACTATTTCTGAATTACAATTTCCCCCAAAACTATTTCTTTCTATACCTTGTTCTCCTATATGCAATACCCTCTCCATTAGCACATTCTTGCCTCAAAGAATATGCAAAATCTTGAAATTGTGCTCTAATGAAGGATACATCTTCTCAAGTTACATCTTCACTTGGCAGACCAACTCACTGAATTAGGACTTTGAGAGACCTGCTGATGATCCCTGTTAATAACCATAGTTTGCAGGACTTGTTTCGGAGCTAAAACAATCTGAGCATCTGGCGTAGTTGGTAAATCCAGAATAGGTGTTTGATTGTCACTTAATTATTTTCTTATTTAAGACATGAAAAACAGGATGAATAGTAGAAGTCTAAGGCAGTTGTATCTTGTATGCAGCTGCACCTAGCCTTGCCAACACTTGAAATGGCTCATAATATCTGGCTGATAACTTCAGGGGCCTTTTGACTGCCACTGAAGTTTGCCTATAAAGCAGCCACTTAAATACACCCCTTCAGATCTTCTTTATCAGCCTCTGTTCGTTGAAATCTACAAATTCTTCTTTAGAATACCAGTAATCAATGGGATAAATATCATTCATATTTTTCATATATTTTATTTTAATCTCTTAATATTTTATATTTTTTTTAGTTTCTATATTTTTATCAAAATTTCATTTTGTTTTTTTATTAATATCTAATCTTAGCTCCAAAAGTAGATTTTTAGTTACGCCCTTCACCTGTCTAGTTCCACTAAAAACTAATTAAAAGTGAGAAGTTTAAAAAATATCTTATATATATAACACAAATATTTCATCTCACAGAGCGTACCCATCTCCTTTGTCCTTCTCCGGCTAATATTCCACAAGACCTCAAATCCCTCCCCTAATTGTTGATCCTTTTAACCAGAAAATGCAAAATCAAATGGAAAGAAGACTGTCCCTCTACAATTATATTCATGCCGTTTTTTACACCTTCCAAGTCCATCATAGCTAAGCATATCAATAGACAGGGTATTCGGAAAAATTATTCTACTTGAAACTAAATCCAATTAACATTCTTAAAATCAAAATTCATTTGGATATTTTGACTTTTTAAACTTGAATTGTATGTGATATGCCATGTCATATTTTTTAATTCTTTTTATTTGATTGGTCTTTCTCTCTCTCAAAGACAAAATTCTCAAATTAGTTTTTGAATTTTGAAAAAAATCTTTTAACTTTGAATGTTATGATTAAATTATCTAAAATTAAAAATTTTAAATATAATCAATAATAAATATGAATATTTATATAATAAGCTTATTTAAAATAGTAATCATTTTATTACTTATTTATTTTTAGTAATTTTTTATTTATTATATTTATAGTAATTTTATTTTAATTTTTACTTTGTATTTTTTTTTGAAAAAGTTAGTAATTTATTTTTATTAGTAATTTATTAATAATATTTTCTAATAATGTAATTATCCAGTATTTTAGTAATATTAGTAATAATATTTTTATAGTTATTTTTTAGTAATTCAATAAAATTTCTATATTTATACTTTTAATAATTTAGAAATTTCTTAACTATACCATGGCGTATAAACACTAAGTCAATAAAAAATTATATATATATATTTAAGTGAGCCCTACCATGATTTTAATCAAAATAACAATTATTAATTGATTCAGTGTACATACTCATATGTAGGTAAAATTCACTCTAATAATTTTATGTCATTTTACTAGTAATTTATTAATATATTCAAAATTTTTTTTTTTTTTAACGGTTTGAAAATAAATATTTATACCCTGATTAATTAGAAATGGGTGTCCATTTATAATTAGAAATGAATCTCTTCCTTGGTATATAGCTGCTCTATATACAGTTATTCCCTTGTAACGTTCGCCGTGTGCTTATCCCGAACAAACTCCAGCTCCCTAACTACTTGTAAATTCTTAGCTAACAACTCTTAACTTCCTCACTATTTCTGAATTACAATTTCCCCCAAAACTATTTCTTTCTATACCTTGTTCTCCTATATGCAATACCCTCTCCATTAGCACATTCTTGCCTCAAAGAATATGAAAAATCTTGAAATTGTGCTCTAATGAAGGATACATCTTCCCAAGTTACATCTTCTCTTGGCAGACTAACCCACTGAGTTAGGAATTGAGAGACCTGCTAATGATCCCTGTTAATGACGCTAGTTTACAGGATTCGTTTTGGAGCTACAACAATCTGAGCATCTGGCATAGTTGATAAATCCAGAATAGGTGTCTGATTGTCACTCGATTATTTTCTTATTTAAGAGTGATACATGAAAAACAGGATGTATAGCAGAAGTCTAAGGCAATTGTATCTTGAATGCAACTGAACCTGTCCTTGCCAACACTTGAAATGGCTCATAATATCTGGCTGATAATTTCAGGTGCCTTTTAGCTGCCATTGAAGTTTGCCTATAAGGCTGCTACTTAAAATACACCCGATCCCCCACCTGGAATTTCCCTTCAGATCTTTTATCAGCCTCTGAAATCTACAAATTCTTTTTGGGAATATCAGTAATCAATGGGATAACGTCAGTTTTTTCTTTCAAATTGACAGTGAGAACCAATTAAGTCGATATTCTTAATGTGGTTCAATTAAAGTATGAAAGTTGACAAATAAGTTCAATTTTATCTTTGATATTCTCATGTACTAATTAATGAAAAAAAAATTATATAAAACGATAAAAATTTATTTTAACTGAAAATGAATAAAATAATAATAATAATAATAATAATAATAATAATAATAATAATAATAATAATAATAATAATAATAATAATAAGAAATGTTATTTACTTAAACATGGTTGTACATATATATATATATATATATATATATATATATATATATATATATATATATATATATATATATATATATATCAACTACTTATATTTACTTAAACATGGTTGTACATATTAATTTTGACATTTAAAAAAAAAAATTTGGCTTGTTTAAAAATTGTACATATTAACTTCTTTTAGTATTCTTTTTGTTGATATTGTGATGAGACAACAATTGTAAAAGAAATGTTATTTTGATAAATTGTATTAATTGTTATAACATACAAGTTGATTATCTTTATTACTATCTAATTATTTTATAAAAAATAATTTATATATGAAAAATATTTTTTTAAAAAATTATCTTTTAAGAATATTTTATATTTTTTGTTGTAATATTAAACTAATGGTATGTGTTTACATTTTCTATGCATAAATGTTTTTACATTCTTATAAGATTATCAAAATTTATAAAATAACTTTCTCTTTTAATATGAGAAAATAATTTTCTTTAAAAATAACTTAATTTTTTAATAAAAAAAATTCTGTTAACTCATTTTTTAGCATCCCAAATAATAGTAAATATAAAAAATATTTGAAAAAATATTTTCTATAGAATAAACAAAGTCTTATTTTTTAAATTCTATTACTTGTAAATAGATAAATTTATTTTATTTAGAAATATTTAAAGTTTGATAACCAATGAATTAAATACTTGCAAATTAAAATCCTATCACTTTTTCTTGAAATTAAAAAATATATATAGTATTTTTATTGTAAAATACAAAAATATGGAAATTGATGGGTTTTACAACCCTGAAGAACTTGTGGGCAAATCAAAACTCAATGGGTGACTTGCCTTTATAAAAGACTATAAATAATAATAATATTATATATGTCGTTTTAATTTTATATTACTTATTTAAATCTTTTAATTGTAAAGAAATTCTATTTAAAATTGAAAATTAATTGATCTTTTTTTATAAACACACCAATCGACAACATCACACTTGAGTCATATGTATGTACATGAATACTTAAAAAAACATTCTTGGATTTTGTTTCACAAAATCCTTATATACAAAATTAAATTCTCTCTAAATTGAATTTCACTTTTGATTAAAATTGAAAGGTTTATATATTTGGTCTAAATTAAAATTGAAACATTTGAATAAAATTGTAAATTGGTGGAAACTTTTGGATTTTTAAATGTTCCTTTGAGCAGTTGCTCATCAAATATTCCTTTCCTTTGCTTGGCTTTTGATTTGATTCATTACTTGTTTCTTTCTTTTACTTTTCTGAAATGGAGAAAATAAATACCTTGCTTCCTTCCACTACCAAAAGTAATGCTGATGCTCTCTTTAGACTTCCTATATATATATATTGACACATCCTCATTACTCATCAGAACCCATCAATTTCCTCTTTCTTTCTTCATTTTCCTTCACTTCCAACATCTTAATTTGTGACATTATCGATCCTTGAAAAATGGCTGAAGAAGTTGCCTTCAGTATCGCAGAACAAGTAATAACAAAGTTGGGGTCACTTGCTTTCCAAGAAATTGAATTGATAAGTGGTGCCAAAGATGATATGAAGAAGCTTGAAAATTCTCTCTCCACTATCAAAGCGGTGCTTATAGATGCTGAGGAGAAGCAAGAGAAGAGCCTTGCAGTAAAGAGTTGGCTAAGGAGGCTTCAAGATATTGTGTATGAGGCAGATGAGTTGGTAGATGAGGTTGCAACTAAAGACTTGCAGAGGATGGTGCAAGCCCGAAGCCGAGGAAAAGTTGCAACACAGGTATTTAAACATTATAATTCAATCTTTTTTGAGGTTTTCTAAATATATACTCTTCCTTGATGAATATATTTCTCATGCTCATTGTAATATAAGCTCTAAAACTTTTGATTTAAGAGACTCTAATATCATGTCAAGTAATTATTTAACCTAAAAATTTAAGTTTATAAGTGAAGACTAATAATAGTTTTATACTTCTATTAAATAGGGTCATAGGGTTTCACTCATACAATAATTAATTTTAGAAGGGCTTTGACCAGAATTTTGGCTTAACCATCGATTGCCAACATAGGGTCATAGGAAACTCCATAAAGTTGCCTAATTTCTCTAAAGTGGAGATCAATTATAAAAGAAGCATCAATGCTATTGTCATATGGTATGAAACATTACAAGAAATTGCTAAAATAGTAACATAAATTAGAAATTGATTAATGTCCATTTCTAATTCGTTACAAAATTATCACAGAATGAAAATTAAATCTATATATTAAATTTCACAATGAATTAGAAATGAAATATAAACGAATTTTAGAAAGAATTCATTACTAATTTAAACATTAAAAAATAAACACTAAATTTAGAAACAAATTATAAAAATAAAATTTATGAAAATTAGAAACAAAATCAATAGCATTTCTAACTTTAACCGCTAAATAGTTTCAATAGCATTTCTAATTTTAACCACTAAATAGTTTATCTCATAATTTAGAAATGAAATAAAAATAGATTTTTAAATTGAGGATATTGAAAATTGAAGTGAGAAATAATTCGCTTTTTTGCAAAATTTTAGGAATGAACTTGCAATTTACTTCTAAATTTAAAAATGAATTTTGAGATTCATTTAAATTATAAAATTTAAAAATTATGGAGGGAAATAAAATTTTCCTAATTCGTTTCGCTCATTCTTTCATTTTCTTTTCTTTTATTTCATTTTTTTTCTTCATGTAATTTTTTCCATTATCTTTTATTTTATTTTGTCCTATCCTTTTTCATTAATAATTTTTTCCATTTCATATTTATTTCATTTTTTTAAATTTTTTCCCTCATTTTCTTTCTTTTATCTTTCATTTCATTTTTTTTCTTATCCTTTTCTTTTTTATGTATAACTCTTTCTTTCATTTTAATTTTAATAGTATTTATTTATTTATTTAATATTTTTTATTATAATATATTTATTGCAATTTTTTGGTTAATTTATTTTATTGCTAACTCCCTTTTAATTATATTTTTATATTGATTTTTATACAAGTTTATTTTCATTAGTCATTTATTAATTATTTTTAAAAATTTATTTTAATATTTAATTTTAATAATATAAGAAATATATTTTTTTCAATTTTTATTAGTAATTTGTTTGTAATAAGTATTTTCATAGGGATTTTTTAATACTAATTTATTTATTGTTAGTATTTTTTACTAATAATTTTTATTTCTTATTATTTATTAGTTAAAACTATTTTATTACTTATTTATTTTTAGTAATTTTTTATTTATTATATTTATAGTAATTTTATTTTAATTTTTACTTTTTATTTTTTTTTGAAAAGGTTAGTAATTTATTTTTATTAGTAATTTAGTAATAATATTTTCTAATAATGTAATTATTCAGTATTTTAGTAATATTAGTAATAATATTTTTATAGTTATTTTTGAGTAATTCAATAAAATTTTTATATTTATACTTTTAATAATTTAGAAATTTCTTAACTATACCAAGGCGTATAAACACTAAGTCAATAAAAAAAATACATATATATTTTTTTTAGTGGATCCTACCATGATTTTAATCAAAATAATAATTATTAATTGATTGAGTATACATACTCATATGTAGGTAAAATTCGCTCTAATAATTTTATTGTCATTTTACTAGTAATTTATTAATTTATTCAAAATTTATTTTTTTTAAACGGTTTGAAAATAAATATTTATATCCTGATTAATTAGAAATGGGTGTCCATTTATAATTAGAAATGGAAATAAAATCAGGTTTTCTAAATATAAATTATTTTTTTTTATTTTTTCTGATTATAAACATATTGGAAATAGATTCATTTCTAATCAGCAATGGAAACAAATCTATTTCTGATTATAACAATTGTTGATTTGGTTCTCATTTAAATTTTTGGAGATTGAATGTCTTTAACAATGTAGAAATGGGTTGAATATAATTTTATTTTCAAAAATTTTTAAAAATTATACCGAAGAAATATTTAAATATGTTTTTGTTTATAGGTATGCAACTTTTTTTCTTCCTCAAATTAAGTTCGCTTTCGATCAAAGCTGGGCCATAGAGTTCGGGACATTAGACAGAAGCTAAACGAGGCGGAAAATGAAATTTCTAGCCTCCATTTAATGAAGAAAGAAATAGTAACAGATGTGAGAGATAAAAGTAGTGGAAGGGAGACATCCTCTGTACTGAAACCTGATGTGATAGGAAGGGAAAAAGATAAGGAAAAAATGATTGAGTCATTGTTGAATCCAACTAGTAGCCAAGGAAATGTTTCTGTGAATGCAATTGTCGGTATTGGGGGCTTAGGGAAGACTGCACTTGCCCAGTTGGTGTATAATGAAGAAAAAGTTAAAAATTACTTTGAAAGGAAGATGTGGCAATGTATTTCTGAGAATTTGATGTGAAATTGCTTGTTAAGAAGATCCTTGAATGTGCAACTAATAATGAGGTGCCTAATTTATTAGGATTAGAACAATTGCATATTCGCTTTAAAGAGAATTTAGAAGCGAAGAGGTATTTGTTGGTGTTAGATGATGTATGGAATGAAGATCAGAAAAAATGGGATGATTTGAAAGCTTACTTGTTGATGGGTGCCCCAGGGAGTAAAATTTTAGTCACCACTCGTAGCACAAGAGTTGCATTAGTCATGGGTGTGGATTCCCCATATGTTTTGCAAGGTCTAGCAGACAATGAGGCTTGGGATTTATTTGACAAATTAGCATTTGGAGAGGGGCATGGTGCAGTGATGAATCCTAAACTAATAAAAATTGGAAAAGATATGGTAAAGAAATGTAAAGGAGTTCCACTTGCAATAAGGAGTTTAGGAAGCCTCATGCATTTGAAAACTAAAGAGAGTTAGTGGTCTTCCATTTTAGAAAGTGACTTATTAAAGTCATTTCAAACAAGTGAGAATGAGAATGCTCTTTCTGTGCTGAAGTTGAGTTACTGTCAAATGCCCACTTATTTAAGGCAATGTTTCAGTTATTGTGCAATGTTTCCCAAAGGTCACGAATTTGATAAAGAAACATTGATTCGTTTGTGGATAGCACAAGGATACATTGTTTGTTCAAGTAAGGATGATGATTTAAAGGATATTGGAGATCAATACTTCAATGAATTATAATGTCGGTCATTCTTCCATCAGTCAAAAAGCATGTCTCATTATAAAATGCATGATTTTATCCATGATCTAGCACAATCAATATCAAAGGATAGGTACTTTGCAGTAGTGAATGTTTGCGAAGGAATCCATCATGTGTATTGGCTATCTTCTTTGAATGAAATTGAGATGCTGGTTAAAGTTAAGGGCATGAGGACATTATTTTTTGAAAGTTTTCCTGAGAGTGTAACGTTAAAAAATGGTTTAAATATGATCTTTTCAAATTTTCAAAAGTTACGTGCCTCGCATTTAGGTAATTAAAAATATGATCTTTTCAAATTTTCAAAAGTTACAAGCCTTAAAAGCCTTGGAATTAAAAAGGTTCCATGCCTTGCATTCAGAAGGGGATTGCGGGAGGGATATAATTGAAGTGCCAAATTCAATAGCAAAATTGAAGTATTTGAGATATCTTGACATTTCTGGGCTTGACATGGAAACACTCCCAAAGTCCATAACTAATTTGCAGAACTTGCAAACTCTAATACTCTTATATTGTATATATCTTCAAGAGTTGCCTAGAGACATAGAAAAACTGATCAGCCTTAGGTGCCTCATGATTGATGGATGTGGAAAGCTAAGATGCATGCCAATTGGATTGGGGAAATTAACTTGTTTGCGCCAACTGTCAGATTTTGTGGTGGCAAGGGATGAAGGCTCTAAGGGGGCTATGCTAAATGAATTGAATAGCCTAAACCAACTTAGGGGAAGTATTTACCTCCACCTCCTTAGAAATGTGGAAAATGTTGAGATAGAGTCCAACCAAGTGAATTTAAGGGAAAAGAAGCACCTCCAGTTTTTGGAGTTATGTTGGAGAAATACTTATCTTTATGAGGGCCCTATTGATAAGACTGAAGTTGAAAAGAATGAATTATTGTTAGAAAAGCTTGAGCCTCATCCAAATTTAAAATCCTTGGTTGTGGAATCTTTCAAGGGTGTGAGATTTTCAAGTTGGCTGTCTTCTATCACAAATTTAGTAGATATTACCCTTAGGGGTTGTAAAATTGAAGCAGCTTCCACCATTGGACCAACTCCCTTATCTAAAAACCCTTCGTCTCGAAGACCTTCATTCTCTAGTTTATATATCAGATGAGGAGCCTTCCTTTTTGGCATCGACATCATTTACATCTTACCCATCGCTGCAAGAGATTGAACTCAGAAATTGTTTTAATTTGAGAGGATGGTGGAGGAAGAAGAAAAGAAGTGGGGTTGAACTTGCTCAATTTCCTTGTCTTTCAAAAATGCAAATCTGGGGCTGCTACAAGCTTATTCTAGATGATGGTGAAGCCATTGAATGGGGAGGTCTCAGGAGTCTTCAATCTCTTTCTTTTAGATTTCTTTCAGAATTGAAATCTCTACCAAAGGGGCTTCAATTTGCTACAAACCTGCAAGAGCTCATCATCAATTATTGTGATAGTTTGATGGCTTTACCAGATTGGATAGGCAACCTGACATCACTTCAATGGCTAGAAATTTACAATTGCCCTAATTTGAGATCTCTGCCTGAGGGAATGCATTTACTGACTTCTTTACAGAAGTTGAGGATTGCAAGATGCCGCAAGTTGTCTGCAAGATGTATGAAGGAAAAGGGTGTGGATTGGCCCAAGATTGCTCACATCCTGATTCTCGAGATTCAACCTCCAGGTTTTTGAATATTCCGTATGTATTTCTTTTAACACCCTCATGATTTTTATGTGCACTTCATTCTCACATTGTTCTGCTGCAGCTCAAGCAGCTTCTATTTTGAAAATTAACTTCTTTTCATATCTTAACAATTAAAAAAAAAAAAAATTAACTTCTTTTTATTTTATTTTATTTTATTTTATTTAACTTTCAATATTCATTTGTTCTCTTAAATTTCAATTTAAATTATTTAAAAGTAGATATTCTAACCATTGTTATATTGACAGATAAATATTCTCAATCTCGCTTATATGGAGAGACAGATTCAGAGGAAAGAGTAATATAATATAGAGGATCTCAAGTTTCAAATTTATCACAAAAAATATGTGAGAATTACTATTTATTGAATTGAATTCTTTTCATTTCTTAAATGATAGTAATTCCCTGGTCTTGATTATTTTACCTTCAATACTCAGTTCTTTTATATGACTTTTCTAGATTTGACTTTGATTTATTTTATAAGCATAAATCGAAACCTCTCTAACAAAATGTAAAATTACTCATTCATCTTATTTCAAAATTTATATCCCAATTGTATGTAACCCATCTATAATGACACAGTGATACCTGTCAATGGAGATGGATATGCAAAGTGAAACAATAAAGAATCTTAAGCTATTTTTAATTCTGGTAAGTTAGTGCTTCAAACATCAAGAATCCGAAGCTACTTTTGTCTTTAATTAAAGGGGTTAATTAGTTTGGTTCTCATTCCTACATACAGGAGTTGGATGCACAATTCTTGACTTAATCATTTATTATTTATTTTTTTATTATTAACTTAATCATCAAAGTGAACATACTGGAAATATCCCAGCACACCCATTAGATGATATTTTTTTATATTTTGCAAATACTGCTAAAGTTGAGACAACTTGAAATCTATTGTCAAGAAATTCATAGAAACTCTCATTTGAATCACTAGTTCAAGTATTGTCACTAAAAGATGTAAGGGAATTTTATTGTATTTTCAAAGTTTTTAGTTTGTATGTTCAACCTGTTTGATATTGAGTTTTGAAAGTTAAAATTATTTTTATAAATAAAAGTATCATTTTAAATGCTATTAAAAAAAATAGTATAAAAAAATTATTTTATTATTTTAATATTTTTATCATTAAAATTAAATAATTTTAATTTTTAATTATTTTTAATATTTTTTAATTAATATATTTACAAAAATAATTTTCTCAGTAACAATTTCAATAGTAATTAACCCTTCAAAGTTTTTAAATATCTATGCGAATTTTAACAAATACCTTGCAGACAATATCGCAATGCAGAGGAGATAGCAGAAGATTAAGGTCCTAACTATTTCAACTCATTAACCTCATTCTGCATCATTAGATCAGAAAGTTGTTAAGTTTTTAAAATAAATTTATTTCACTATACAAATATGCCAATTTATTATTTTATTCTAAAAATAATTTTATTAAATAGATTTTTTTTAGAAACATATATTAAATTGATATTTAATCACTAACAAAAGAAAATAAAGTCTTGTACCTCTCAAAGAGGACATTTTATTTTTTTTTATTGGATATATATATTTATTTATGTATTTTTATTATTTATTTACTTATTTTATTTTTATTATTTATTTTTTATTTTCGAAAACTACAAATATAACCTCTAACACTTTTTGAAAATAATATTGCTCATAAGATGCATATTTTTAACCCCTTTATTATTATTATTATTATTATTATTATTATTATTGATTCTCAAAAATCAAAGATGAAATTGTTAAGGGAAAAAAGAAAAGTTAAAAACAGAAAATCTAGTTTCCACCTTCCACTTAAAAAATTGAAAAAAACAAACAGTCTTAACTCTAGTTCTGCTCTCTCGATCTCTCCTCTACAATTCAGATGGTGGATCTGCAATGCCTTCAAAGCTTCCTACTACAATCCCTTGCCTCATCTTCCTCTCCGTCCTCCTCCTCTACCTCTACTCCACTTCGCTCCTCCCTTACTCCTCTACATCCATCACCACACTTTCTCCTTCTACAACTTGCAATCTCTTCGAAGGCCACTGGGTCTTAGACCCTGAGCCCCCCAAACCCTTTTACGATGAGTCCTGCCCATTTCATAGAAACGCCTGGAACTGCCTTAGGAACAACAGAGACAACATGGGTCTCATCAATTCCTGGAAATGGGTGCCCCAAAAATGCAATTTGCCACGGATTGATCCGCAGAGATTTCTAGGGATAATGAGAAATAGGAACATTGGATTTGTTGGCGATTCTTTAAATGAGAATTTTTTGGTGTCGTTTTTGTGTATTCTTAGAGAGGCTGATGCTGGTGCGAAGAGGTGGAAAAAGAAGGGGGCTTGGAGAGGTGCTTATTTCCCTAAATTCAATGTCACCGTGGCATATCACCGGGCTGTTTTGCTCTCCAAATATCAGTGAGTTCTATTTTTTCATTAATTTATTGTCTTTATGTCGTCTTTTTTGGGGATTGGGCTTTGTTTAGTATGTTTGGATTTAGTAACTAGTCAGTTGTTATAGTTGGTGGTATTGTGGATTTTGTTGTCAGCAGAATTTAGTGCTTGAACTTGTATCTTGTCAGTATGTGCTAGTGATTCCCATATTGGCAGGAAAAATGCACAAACTTGTTGCCATATAATTCTTCTCAGATAGAAATGGTAAGTTTTATTGCTATCAAAATAGGCTTAACTGAATAATTGTCAACTAGGCTTGTTTAGTTCTGGTGCACTTCTTGGTTCTGAATGCATTTGTTGTAATCTTATGGCTCCCTTCAACAGGAGTACAATGTTATCCCTTTTTTTTTTTTGCCTTTTTAAATATTGAAAAATGACAACCTCACATGCTCATTACTGATCAAATAAAGGTGGCAGCCAAAACAGTCTGCAGTTGCGAATGATGGACTGAAGGGAATGTATCGTGTAGATGTTGACATACCTGCAGATGAATGGGCCACGATCAATGATTTTTATGATGTTCTTATATTTAATACTGGGCATTGGTAATTTCCTCTATGTTTTGCAAATTTAGGGATATATTTTTCAATGAACTGATTCTTGCACATTTTCATGCTTTGGCATTTCATCTACATTACTGCAGATTCATTGAATAAAAGGTAGCTTGATTCATGACATGTTTTGGAACACATGGAGATGACTAGAAATGTCTATAGTCTTACATTGTTATGTAAAACTCATAGATAAGGAGTCTTGTATTGCAATGTTCTTGTCCCTGTCAGTCACTATTATGTTGTTTTGCTGTTTCTCAAGTCCCAGTGTCCTCTTTCTCTTTTGGACATTAATTCTTTCTCCTGCAGTCTGTAGCTGTAGTGTATTCCTTCTGTTTGGTACAGCTTGACACAAAATTCATTTATTACAACTCTAACGAGATGAGGAAAAACACATTGAGGATTTTCACTCAAGTAGTTTACAAGCATCTATGTTTCACCATATAACCATATGGTTTTAACTTAGTTTTTACCTAGGAGACTCAAAGTTTAATTCCCAGCAATGAAAATCGGCTTATTTCCTGATATATTTTTTTCTTATGAAATTCATCAAAGGAATATTGCTTATCAAAATGTATTTTTTTTTTAAAAAAAAAAAACAAAGTTTTCATTTTACTTTTAGATATGTCATTTACTTCTGTTGCATTAACAAAATGCCCATGTAGTTGTGGCGTTAGTTCTTATTATTTGTCATTTGGTAGTGTATATTCAAATTATGAGCTCAGAACAAAGTGGGAAGATATCATAGGACATTTATGTTAATATACTAGTATGACTAGTAAAACTTTAGGTAATATGCCTACAGAGTGATCTATTTACAATGTGCAGTTGCAAATGTCAATTAACTGGAAAAAAAAAAAAAAAAAAAAGACAAAGAAACAAACTAGGTTCTACTGGACTGGTAGAAGGCCATAAGCATGCTAACCGGTTGAGTGAAATGAATACCAAATAAAAGAGGAACATTCGTAAAGAAAATCTGAAATGCTCAACCACAAGTGAGCAAAGAGTTGGATTAAGATCAATTAATTTCTCTTTGCTTCATCCTTGTACCGGCAGGTCTTTTATGCTGCTTGTTGTTGCCTGTTATGCATTTGAAGTGTCTGAATGCATCTTTAAATAATATTATTTCATATGGAATAGGTGGGGCCATGACAAATTTCCAAAAGAGACACCTCTTGTTTTTTATTGTGCTGGCCAACCGATACTTCCTCCTCTTGGGTTGTTTGATGGACTTAAAGCTGTTCTTGACAATATGGTCTCATATATACAAAAAGAAGTTCCTGGCAAGACTCTCAAGTTTTGGCGGCTGCAATCACCACGGCATTTTTATGGCGGTGAGTGGAACCAAAATGGAAGTTGCTTGTTCAATGAGCCCCTCAAGGAATATGAGGTATAAATAAGTTGATGATGGCAGTTCGCCTTTATGAGTACTTACCAATTTTAATGATTAATGACAAGTTGTCTGGCATTTTTGCATTCTAGTCCATGTTGGAGTTAAGCCTTGGACTTTTCAGATCTCTTTCAAAATATTGAACTTGTACTGAAATGTTTAATCCAGAGGTTCAAAATTTTGAAGAAAAATCTTTATGAAGTAAAATTTGACCTTCAACACCATGAACCTTTATAGTGTTTCAGTATTTCTATTCTTGCATTTTCTTATTCATATTTCATACTTCAACCTGGACAGCTTGATTTGTGGTTTGATCCCAGCAAGAATGGAGTGAATAAAGAAGCAAGGCAAATTAATCATGCAATTAAACAGAAGTTGCAAGGCACAGATATTCACTTGCTGGATCTGACTCATTTGAGTGAATATAGAGCAGATGCGCACCCTGCAATCTGGTTAGGGAAGAAAGATGCTGTGGCAATCTGGGGTCAGGATTGCATGCACTGGTGCCTACCTGGTGTTCCTGACACATGGGTTGACATCTTGTCAGAGCTTATCCGTCAAGGTGTTTCGAGGAACTGATAAAGAGAGAAGGCTACATTAACAAGTTGTATCCAGATTTTGTTTTGCGGATTTCTGTACATTACACGGTAAAATGCAATGGAGTTCATGGACCAATTTATAGAATCTGGCTATCAGAATACAGGCTGGTGTTTTAGACAGACATCCTGATGATATTACTTCCAGGAGATTCAGATGGAATAATCTTCCTTACATCGTTTTCACGTTGATGTTCTGAAGGGAACTAAATTTGTTCCCAGTTGTAAACAGATGAGTGAGATTTTGGAACAGGAAAAAAAAAAGGGGGAAATAAGAAATTCTTTAGGGTGGTGAAATAGGTGATTGGAAGGGTTATTGAATGACTGCATTTTTCTTCCACATGTTCCTGTACGTTTCAATTGTCTAATTTCTGTACACAATTATTTCTTTCAATTTATATTTCACTCTTCTTCTCTTGAACTGGAAATTCCAGTGTTATTAAACCTACCTGGCTCTGGCCTTGACTTGGCCGAGGATTGATGGATTACTTGTTTAACTTAAAAAATTAATTAACTAATTTTTTGTTTTTATTTTTGACATTTATAAAGAAATTTTGGAATAAAATAATTATTTTAAAATAATATATATTATTTGTTTTGTGTTCAAAATTAAAAAAAAAATATAATTTGACATGTTTTTAAAGAACGTTAAAATAATAAAATAATTTTTTTAATTATTTTTTAGTAGCATATAAAATGGTGATTGCTAAGAAAAACGTTCTTTTTCAAGTCTTGTGGATATGAAAGCAGGAAGCTTTACATTATATTTGGATCACGGCTTGTGGTTTGATATTTGTCACGACCCAACCTATGGGCCGGACCAGCACTAGGACCTGGGCCAGCCTAAAGCCCCCGAGGCCCGTAGTAAGCCTAACTGTTCATTAACCCAACTCTAAGGCCCATTTGGGCCCAATTTCAAGAAACCAACCGGACAGAGTCCAGCCATAAAGTGGACCTTTCAACGGGGAGTTTTTGACTCACCCGACCTGTAAACAAAATATATCATCAATTGGGGAGCTCAGCTCACCCTCCACATACTCATATCGGCATAAAAATAAATGGGAGCTCAGCTCCCTCATCCAATCTATCAAACATGCATATAATTTTACAGGTCCACATGACAATTTATATTACAGACCCGAATCATTTAAATATTTCTAACACATGCGGAAATTCTAGGAGTAAATAAAATTACAAAACTATTGATAAACAACCTGTGAAGGAGAAAAGCAGGTTAACCACAATAAAATCCTCACAGCTTTGAGAAAAATATTGAACAGGAGTGAGCGTTCGACTCAGAGAGTAAAATATCAATTTTAACCATAATCTCTATAACTATCTAAAACTAATGCACCCTGTAGAGTGAAATGCAACATCAACAACATTTTCACATTATAACATCAAAAAGGTAATTTGGAGCACTCACGCACCCTGTAGCATCAATCATAACATATGGGAGCTGATCCCCTATACAGCTCTCTTAAATCCAACCTGGTGCCAGCGAAGAACTCAAGCCGGACTTTCGCTTAATAAACCAAATCGAGGGTCCCAGCGAAGAACTCAAGCCGTGACTACCCCTCGAAGGATCGGGTCCCAGCGAAGAACTCAAGCCGTGACTACCCGTCCTATCCATAGTCCACACCACATCACACGCACGCCAACGCACGCACACTGCTCCAAATTTCCACAACAACATCCATGACACGCTAACAGTTATGAATGCAACATAAATCGTGCCTAGAGTTTAACTACATAAATATATGCATATAAGTGATGCATGGGCATGCTTGAACATATAATAATATCGAAATTATAATTAAAATTAATATTTTACTCACAGACTTGACGATGGTCACCGAAATTTGGGCGGAGGAAGAAGGCTGTCGGCTCACACGACAATTTTATTACAATCATTTAATAAATTTGACTCAATACAAACAAAGAAAAAGACCAATACGTCCTAAGTCGTAGAAAATCGAGTCTCCCCTATACCTAGGACCTACCCAACCTGCAAAATGGCTCAAAACACACTTTTATATTTACAATCTATATATTCACAGCTCAATCATATCACACAGCCCCTCCTGGGCCCATCAAATCAATCATCCATCACAGTATGTAATATTTCAATTTAGTCCTTATAATTGATCATTTTTGCAAAAACTGCTCAAATAAGCTCTAAAAATTATAAAACTCTGCCCCGCGGTCCTTAGAAATATTACTAAGCTATTGCAAAAAGAATCGTAATTTTCTAAGCTACCACGAATATTTTATGGATTTAAGCACTAGAAAATTACGAAAAAGCAAGGTTCGGGTTTACCTTTGCCGATTCCGACTTCGGAAACGCGCTCGGGATGCATGACAATGGTGGGGTAGCCAAAACTTCGATCCAATTCGGAGACTTTTCCGGTAGCTGGTCTGTCTGGCCGGAAATTCACAGATCCGGACAACTGTCGAATTTCCGCGAATTGAGGATACCTACATGAAGCCCAATAATAATATATAAAAAATCAGGGGTGTTACATTCTTCCCCCCTTACAGAAAATTCGTCCTCGAATTTTACACAAGGCAAAATAAAGCACATGATTATACATTGAACAGATAATGGTACTTGCTACGCATGTCCCGTTCTAACTCCCAGGTGCACTCTTCCACTGACTGACTCCTCCACAAAACCTTAACCATAGGGATCTGTTTTGATCTCAGCTATCTCACTTGGTAGTCCACTATGGCTACAGGCTGCTCCTCAAATGTCAAGTTCTCTTTTAGCTCTATCACATCCGGCTGCAGTACATGAGAAGGATCGGGAATGTATTTCCTGAGCATGGAGATGTGAAACACGGGATGAACGTTAGAGAGGTTGGGTGGTAGCTCCAACCGGTAGGCAATCGCTCCAACTCTATCGGAACCTCAAAAGGTCCAATATACCGAGGTGCCAACTTGCCCTTCTTTCCAAATCTCATGACTCCTTCATTGGAGAAACCTTCAGAATACATAGTCGCCATTTGCAAACTCCACATCCCTCCGTGCCGTGCATAACTCTTACGCCTGAAAGTTTTTGATCGTTCCTCGATTAAAGGAACTATCTCTGAAGTGTACTGCACTAGGTTTACATCATGCACCTTCGCTTCCCCCATTTCTGTCCAACACAGAGGAGACCTACACTTTCTTCCATATAGTGCCTCATAGGGTGCCATTCCTATCTTTGGAGTGATAACGTTGTTGTAGGCAAACTCCACCAAAGCTAGTGATCATCCCATTGACCTCCAAAATCCAAAACACTCATGCGAAGCATGTCTTCGATGTTTAGATTGTCCTTCGGACTGTTCGTGCATGCGAGAGTGGAAAGCCATACTAAAGTTCAATCAGGTGCCAAGTGCCTCCAGAACTTTCTCCAAAACCGAGAAGTGAATCGGGGCCCTCTCGGATATTATGGGCGGAACTCCATGCAATCGACTATTTCTCGAATGTAGAGCCGGGCATACTGCCCACGTAGTATGTAGTCTTCTGGTAAGAAGTGAGCTGATTTGGTCAAGCGGTCTACAATTACCCATATCGAATCATATCCTCGCGTGGTACGAGGCAACCGATCCACAAAATCCATAGTGATCATTTCCCACTTCCATTCTGGGATAGGGAGCTCTTGCAGCTTCCCTGACGGTCTCTAGTGTTCAAACTTCACCTTCTGACAAGTCAAGCACTTGGACACAAAGTCTGCTATGTCTCTCTTCATGCCATTCCACCAATAGCTATCTTTCACATCATGGTACATCTTGGTGGAACCTGGGTGGACACTGTACAGTGTGTAGTGTGCCTCTCGCATGATTTCATTCCTGAGGTTGTCCACATCGGGCACACATATCCTAGAACCTTGCACTAGGGCGCCATCATTGGCAAATCCGAACTCACCACCTTCACCTTGCTGTACTCTTTCTATAATCTTCATCAATTGTTGGTCTCTGTGCTGGGAAACTCTAACTCTGTCCCTCAAGTCTGGCCTCACTGAAAAGTGAGCCAACAATACCCCCTCATCTGAAAGATCTAGGATTAAACCTTGATCCATCAACTCATGTACCTCCTGAATCAACAGTCTCTTCTCTGCTGAAATGTGCGCCAAACTGCCAGAAGATTTTCTGCTTAAAGCATCTGCTACTACATTGGCCTTCCCAGGGTGGTACTGGATGGGGCAATCATAGTCTTCCAGAAGCTCCATCCATCTCCTCTGTCTCAAGTTTAAATCCCTCTGTTGGAAGATGTACTTCAAACTCTTATGGTCGGTGTATATCTCGCACACTTCACCATACAGGTAGTGTCTCCAGATTTTTAGTGCAAAGACTACAGCCGCCATTTCCAAATCATGGGTGGGATAGTTCTGCTCATGCCTCTTCAGCTGCCTTGAAGCATAAGCCACTACTTTTCCATTCTGCATCAAAACACACCCTAGGCCAACTCTGAAGGCGTCACAGTACACGGTGTATCCTTCACCGCTCATAGGTAGTGTTAACACAGGGGCAGTGGTTAGACACTCCTTATCCTCATCATTATAACTGACTCTATCTAGCTCTCTTCCTGTCCTTTGCATCTTATCCACTTCCCTTTTCCTATTTTTGGTATTATTGGTATCTTTTCAACCTGCTGTACTTATTCCTTAATTTTAGTCCTATCTCATCCTTACACCTTTTCCTTCAAAGATGTCTATCCCATCATCAACTTTAACTTTCTTTTTATTTCTTAGTCTTATCTTGATTACTAGTTTCATTACTTCGAGAATTCTAACCCTATGATTTACTCCTACCAGCACATTCTTCACCTTATGTAACACTTATAATTACCCATAGAAATTTTTTTTTTTTCTTGTATCCCCTTTTTTCCAACTTAACTATTAGAACATTGTCATTCCCTATCAGCCTTAGTAGGAAATTGCTTATCCTGGATGAATATGAGCCCCATAAACTATAAGTTCCATCTGAACTAACACGGCTGTAGGAAATATGTGTCATGCCTTAATTCCAAACAAGATACTTCACGTGTTCATTCTCCTTAATATAATCATATATCGCCCATAGCTTTCTAAACTTCAACCTCAAATTACCCATCAAAGAACAATTTCATCTATTGAATCTCAACCATAAATAGTACTTCCTCCAGCTCATAGTTTAAAACAGTTGCAAGCCTTAGTAGCTAACTCAATTTAACTCCTGTCATTACTCTGTTCGTCCTTTCATACTTAATACTAGGTATGCACTTACTGTCATTCTCATATCAGGAAATTATGTATGAATTTGTGCCTACTAAACTCTCAATAACTAGGTCTCCTTGACTCAGTTTCTGTTCCTTATATAACCTTCTAGAACCAAAAGCACAAGCTAAACTTGAAAAGAAAGAAAATATCCTCTTATATTCAACTACACCCGATTGTCATATTATAACGTTTCACCTAAGTTTCTTGGTCTTTCTCTCCAAATTTCATCATCTCCTAGCACAATTATGCTCTACCTATAAGGTATCATCTGCATGAACCCTTTACTGTACCATTTTCCTTCTTGACATAATATTTTATAATTTATTAACTTTACTTATACTCGACCTATGATTCATATCTATCATCGTTTTTATTGTGCCCTTAACTTTTGTTGATTCCTGAAAGATTTCTCTCGCTAATAGATTCTTCCAACACTAATTCCACCCTTATCTATGGTCATTAATTTGATCCTTAAACTTTCTAGTGATTTATTACCATCCATACTTGTCACTTTTTATTCTACCCCTCATTTGCTCTGTCGTTATTGCTTCACCGCAAAGTGATTACATTGATCACACTAAAAATGTTTGCTGACATTCATAACGAACCTCTAACTACCTTCTCACTATCTCAAAAGTCTAACCTAAAACCTATGTGTCATTATCTATCATTCTTTTCCTCTCATCATACCTATTTGATCCCTTAGACTGACTTTTATTCAACTTACTGCTTACTAACTTCTCTTTCTCTACCTATTTAGGTAGTCCGCAATACCATCGCACACCTTCTAACATTTACTCATTATTATTGTATTCCATACCTCCATCACTTTTCTCACTAATGTGGTCCCATTTTGGATTTTCCATCCTTGTCATTCTCCTTGCCAAGAATAACACTTAGCCTATCCTATATCTTAATTTTGTTCCTTTTATTATGCGCTCTTTAGGTTGTCCTTTCATTTATTTCCTTTGTCTTACCCAAAATAGAACTTGACTATTCTATCCCTGGTTCCATTCTTCTTCCTAACATAATAGCTGTACTTGCTAACTATATCTTTCAGAGTCTCTATCGCGTTATCATATGTCTGTGCTACTCAGATTTGGTCCTTTGACCACTCTAGCTAGTACTTCCACTAGCATTTAGATTATATTGCATCTGCAATCAATTGCCCAAACTTTCATTCTGCACTTTCTTTATCCATTGGCCTTCTGTGATTTATCTTCGCTAATTTATTACTCTTAACACTATTATAATTAGATTATACTACTGTTTGAACAATATGAAGTCAGAAAGGAACTCAGGAAATTGCAGTCATACCTTTATCGTATGATTTCTATTCTTATCCTTTAGCTTACATAATACCCTTACTACCTTGAGAACTGATTCTGCAGTAATTTTATTTATTATTATTTTTATTATTATTATTATTATTATTATTTTCCATGTTTACTCAATTCCAAAACTTAAGATTTCGGGCACCCAAACCCGTCATCCAATTCAAAGGATTTACATCCATCGTGATCTGATTATATATGATTCCTATAATGGAACTTGTATCCTCTCCAGGATACCCGAGCCAACTACTCTCTACCACACTCTACGGTCCCATCCAGTACTATTTTGTGGGTCACCATTATTAGTAATAACTTTCGATCCCTTCTGAAAAGATAGGACTATATCCTAACTTGCTGTAACAAAGGTACTACATCTACCACCTTGCCAGAACCATGTCAAGTTAATGACTCTTTTATCATATCATAGCTCTATAAATCATCAATTCATAGTTTCGACCTTCTCTAGGTAGTAGAGTTGTACTTTATTCCATACTGATACACACAAGGTATACTATTCTCACTCTATAAGTGTCACCTTTACTTTGCAACTAGTCCAGAAACCTGCAGTCCGATGGCAACTCTTGATGTAACTCTAGCTCATCTCAGGTAATCGAGTCATGACTCTAGTTATCACCCAAGCTGTGACCTTTCAATATTCTAACTCTAGACTCTTAGCAGGAGTTCCCAACTCCTCTGCAAATATAGAACTCGTTACGGCATAACTGTACCAAAACAGAAGCCATCTCAAACACCCTCATTATGGAGCACCACGGGGATGCACGCAGCTCTACACAATAATCTCATGTCGATACTGTAATCTGCAGCTTACAGAGCAGACATCGAGAACATTGTATAGTTACTACGATACATCCTGACAGACCAGGTCTCTTAATCTCTTATCTCTCTTGAATCTTCTATTATCATAAACTTGTTACATTTGGGTCATCTTGATGTTGCCGGTAGTGATATCCTCATCCTTATCTAGGGCAACTGTACTTTTAAGACTCACTTTTATGTACTCGTATCTTACACGAAATGGGCACACCATTTAAACCCATACTGACAAAAATATAACATTTCTTGGAGTACGCATCCTCATGATAGATCTCACATGTCTACTAACTCTATTTCACATTTCTGTGTACTCCACGAAAATCAAGACACTAACTGAGGTAATCTTATATTTCCCGAGGTATAACGTAGAATCTAGAAACAAAGAATTACAGGAAAAGATGAAACAGAATCCTATGCTCCGCATGTGACTCCTAGTAGACTCTTCCCAACACTTAGATAATTTTTCCCTATGAATCTGGAGCCTAAGCTCTGATACCATATTTGTCACGACCCAACCTATGGGCGGATGGCACTAGGACACAGGCGACCTAAAGCCCCCGAGGCCCGTAGTAAGCCTAACTGTTCATTAACCCAACTCTAAGGCCCATTTGGGCCCAATTTTAAGAAACCAACCGGACAGAGTCCGGCCATAAAGTGGACCTTTCAACGGGGAGTTTTTGACTCACCCGACCTGTAAACAAAATATATCATCAATTGGGGAGCTCAGCTCACCCTCCACATACTCATATCGGCATAAAAATAAATGGGAGCTCAGCTCCCTCATCCAATCTATCAAACATGCATATAATTTCTGAGTCCACATGACAATTTATATTACAGACCCGAATCATTTAAATATTTCTAACACATGCGGAAATTCTAGGAGTAAATAAAATTACAAAACTATTGATAAACAACCTGCGAAGGAGAAAAGCAGGTTAACCACAATAAAATCCTCCTGTAGCCTGAGAAAAAATATTGAACAGGAGTGAGCGTTCGACTTAGAGAGTAAAATATCAATTTTAACCATAATCTCTATAACTATCTAAAACTAATGCACCCTGTAGAGTGAAATGCAACATCAACAACATTTTCACATTATAACATCAAAAAGGTAATTTGGAGCACTCACGCACCCTGTAGCATCAATCATAACATATGGGAGCCGATCCTATCTCTCTCTTAAATCCAACACAGTGCGGTGAAGAACTCAAGCCGGACTTTCGCTTAATAAACCAAATCGAGGGTCCCAGCGAAGAACTCAAGCCGTGACTACCTCTCGAAGGATCGGGTCCCAGCGAAGAACTCAAGCCATGACTACCCGTCCTATCCATAGTCAACACCACATCACACGCACGCCAACGCACGCACACTGCTCCAAATTTCCACAACAACATCCATGACACGCTAACAGTTATGAATGCAACATAAATCGTGCCTAGAGTTTAACTACATAAATATATGCATATAAGTGATGCATGGGCATGCTTGAACATATAATAATATCGAAATTACAATTAAAATTAATATTTTACTCACAGACTTGACGATGGTCACTGAGGCTGCTGGGCGGAGGAAGAAGGTCATCGGCTCACTGACAATTTTATTACAATCATTTAATAAATTTGACTCAATACAAACAAAGAAAAAGACCAATACGTCCTAAGTCGTGCCGAAAATCCGGCAGAGTCTCCCCTATACCTAGGACCTACCCAACCTGCAAAATGGCTCAAAACACACTTTTATATTTACAATCCATATATCCACAGCTCAATCATATCACACAGCCCCTCCTGGGCCCATCAAATCAATCATCCATCATAGTATGTAATATTTCAATTTAATCCTTATAATTGATCATTTTTGCAAAAACTGCTCAAATAAGCTCTAAAAATTATAAAACTTTGCCCCGCGGTCCTTAGAAATATTACTAAGCTATTGCAAAAAGAATCGTAATTTTCTAAGCTACCACGAATATTTTATGGATTTAAGCATTAGAAAATTACGAAAAAGCAAGGTTCGGGTTTACCTTTGTCGATTCCGACTTCGGAAACGCGCTCGGGATGCATGACAATGGTGGGGTAGCCAAAACTTCGATCCAATTCGGAGACTTTTCCGGTAGCTGGTCTGTCTGGCCGGAAATTTACAGATCCGGACAACTGTCGAATTTCCGCGAATTGAGGATACCTACACGAAGCCCAATAATAATATATAAAAAAATCAGGGGTGTTACATTTCTTGGTATGGTTACTTTGGAGTTGTAAAATAATGGTTGATGATGGGTAGAAAATCATTACTTTACTATAACTTTTTAAATCACTATATTAATTGTTTGGCATGATTTAAAATTTTTATTTTTTTATTTTATCTCTATATAATATATAAAATTTTAACTATATAGCTCAATGTTATGTATTTATAAGATATATTTAGTGATAATTAAAAAAAATAAAATGTATCTTTAATTATTGTTATGATAATATTATTTGTAAATCAAAATTTTATTTAAATAAATATTTTTAAATGATTTATATATTTATAACAATAATAAATAATATTTTAATAATTTTTATATTCAATTTATCATACTTAACATCCAATCAAATAAAAAATAAGTATTAAACAATTTTACTTTATATTATCTTTCTGAATATAAATAATAAAAATTATAACATACAATATAATAAATATTATAATTAAAAAAAATATAACACACATTAATATAATATAATATTATATATTAATAAATCACACTATACTTAATCCAAAGAGATTAAAAGTTAGAAGACAAGAACTAGTATAAATATATATATATTTTTTTTAAAGAAGAACTAGCATTAAATCACTATCATTAGACACCATCCATCACGCCATGATGCCATTTTTGTAAATAGCCTTGATGGTTAGGGTATATGTTTAGTCAAAAATTCTTCTCTATTTCTCCGCTGTTCAGCTCTCTTATGAGAAATCTTCCTGTTACCGGTCTGACTCTTTACCAATTTCCTTCAATTCACTAAGCCTAAAGCTTCAATCTCTCCAAATATCCCAACCCATAAACAGAAACTCTCAAAATGGCCTTAAGAATCCAACTTTTATGCCCAAATACCCTCTCACAACTCATAACATCCCAATCTTATCCCTTTCCAACTGCATCCCATTTCATCTGCAGACTTAGAACCCAAATCCCATGCACCAACAACAGAATCAGTGATACTGATCTTGCATCAGATTTGGCTACAGAAGTGACAAAGATAAACACCCATTTGACGCAAAGAGAAGAGGCCATGATGAAGAGCAAAGAATTACTATTCACTGAGCTCTGCCACTATTTGGCTATGGAAAAGGAGGAAGTGAAGAGGAAATGGGGCAAACTGGATCAAGAGGAGAAGTGGGTTTTGGTTAAGGGGTTTGTTGATGAGTGGGGTGTCACTTTTCAGCCCTTGTCTGCTAGGTCTGTCAAAGAAATGATTGAAGAGTATTTGATTGAAGAGAAGCCATCTTCAAATTGTTCTTCTCTGTTTACTGATTTGAAGAGGATAATAGGGCTTTCTCAAAATGAGTGAACTTGGTTTAAGATGATGTGGGTCGGTAATATAGTTATAGGAATCTAATTGGAATACTAATTCCTTCTCTATTTGTTGCTAATTTGATTGTGATTGAATATTGAGTTTCAATTTCAACCCATTCAATTTTCTCTTTCTGTTCTGCACATTCGCTTTACTTTCTTCTTTCTTCAGTGGAGAGGTAACAAATTGAACTGGAAGAAATTTGCACTACCATGCACATGGATAAGCATCATCAGCAGAAGTAGAATGAAATCAGTTGCATCTTACAAATATTTTCCCAAGACGCAAGCTGTAGATCTTCAGTGTGTAATTTGCTAAATGTATTACATTTCACTCTTGTTCTTGGTCTTTTACCTTAATTCATGAGTTCAGTGTTGAAATGAAATGTATGGATGATTTATCCTTTCAAATTGTAAATGGCTTAACTGGTTCGTTGCAGTTACCTCTATTTTATCTATAAACATGCCTATATTTAGTATTGATGCGACTGAATGAACCAAAATCACGAGACATTCGAAAGAATGTCTATATACAGTAATCCACAAAAGAAACTAAACTGATATTGTCACCACCAACCCACCCACCAATACCACCACTGAATAATTCCTACAAAGCATTAGAAGTATAGCTGCCTGCATTGGGCAACCGAAGCCTCAACTGGGCAGTAAGGACACTTAAACGTCCTTGAGTAACCCTTCGACATTTTGGTGATTGATTGCTTGCAGAGAACATGCAGACATGGCATCAGCATTGGTGGATTATCTTCACTTCCTTGCTCCCTACTTACAGGACAAACGAAAATCGAATGGAACTGATATTCTCTTCCCAATTCAACTGGCACTGGGAGCTGTTTCATTGCCAGCCACTCTTGCCTTTTTGCAGCCATCACGTTTGCCAGCTTCAATAGAGTTGGCAACCCCTCAATCCCAGCTGCCATTGCCAAGGTCAATGGGCTCCCACAGGAATGTCCTAAAAGATTGCAGAAATCCCGAGTTAGCTCATCAGACAACTTTTCCCAATGAGTTGGATCCAACAACTCGGAATGAGGATTGCTTTCAAGCTTCCCTATCCAACAGATGCAAACCACGAGCTTCTGAATTTCTCTCATATGAAGCGAAGCTAAAGGAGAAAGGAAAGTTCTGGCATAATTAAGGGCAGCAGCACGATTTCCCCCCTTCAAAATCTCCAAAAACTGTAGGCGGTGAATTTTAATCTCCAGATTTGAACCATTCAGCTGGAGCTTTTCACGGTTGGTAGAAGCCCATTTAAGAGCAGGTTCAAGGTTTTTAACCTTAATAGCATCAAGTATTTGATGCAATTCCAAGAATTGAGATCTTAAAGCTGTTGCTTCTGGTTCTCCAGCTTCATTTATTAGGCAATCTCCAAGATCAAATTGGCCTTGCCGGTAAAAATGGCTTGCTATTATCTGATTCACTATATGGAAGTCAAAGTCAACATTTCTGTAAGTCTTGGATATATCAGAATTGAAAGATTTTTCAAGTAGTTTTGGGTACTTGCTGAGATCAATATTTAGTTCCTTCTGTGATCCTTCTAATTGGTTTAGCGGACTAATTGCATTCAGCTTATGCTTTAGCTCTGTAAGGATGGATTTCTGATCAACAGGAGACATGAGGCCTTGAACTGACTTGATGTTTGCCAATGTTTGTTCAATTTCATGACTGACCTGATCAATTACTTCTTGGGACTTGGAGGATGACAGCTTTTGCCTTTTTGCAACACGCTCAAATGTATCTCTTACAGTACTCAGCTGTTGGTCAAATGCATCTTTTACTGTGCCCAGCTCCATTCCTGAAGAAAAACATAAGGCAACCAAATACAAAATGAAAAAGTGCATAAGCAATGGAAACTATAAAATAAATCCCGCTAGTTAATAACAAGAAACCAATAGATGAAAGTACCAATTGATTATTAAGAACATGTAGATATCAGACATGCTACAACATGAATAAACATGCTAATGAACAACAGACCTTAAAGCCATAAAAATTGCAAATTTTACATATTAAACAGATAAAGAAAAAATGATGATATGAATTGATGCATTAGCATTCAAAATATCCAAATGCATGGAATCCTAATCCAATGCAAACATTATCCACTCAGAATAAGTATCACACTTTATTAGGGATTCTAAATCCCACTCTTATTGTACTTCCACTAAGATAGAAACCTCTAATGATCACACTTCCAATCTAAACATATCACAAATATGGAAAGAAGAACATATTACAAAAATTTCAAGCTCCAGTGCAAAAATCCAAATAGGGAAAGAAGAACATATCACAAAATTAATTAACAAATGCAATATGGCATTATGACATGACTCCCTGCTTATACCAGAGAAAGCTCATTGCAAAGAAATAGTCAAAAGGATAGTATATAATGTGAAGGCACATCAGATAAGTAGATGGCGCTCTGCTCTGTCATTTTGAATAGTTAAGGAAGGAATTATTAATAATTTTCTATCTTATAAAGCAAAAGACCCTTTTTATTTTTTTTTCGAAAACTCTAACTACGCTTATCTTCCTAGCTTTCACGCACACAAATGGAAGAAAGATGAGAAGGGAAAGACGTGATGAGGGAGCTCAGGAAAAGGCATAGTGAAATTTCAACTTATCAGTGTTTTCCAAAACCTAAACAAGCTCAAAATGATTCACAACTTAGTTCAAGTTACACAGCAAGAATATTTCTGCTTATAAATTTTAGAACTTAGGCGAATCCAACCCATGGACATGCATCAATCTTGGATACTCATACCCAAGTCCAAGTAACATAGAATTCTTGGTCCACACAATGCCTTATCTGTAGAATGCTTCGCTTTCATGTAGTGATATACGTGATAATAACATGTTTATAGTTACAATAACTAAGCTCAATAACTAAAACTTAATGAAACAATAGAAACACCTTTCTCGACCTAAGCAATGCAAGCTGTGCGACCAGATACTTTCTGCAATGAAAATTAATTATAATGTCACCAGGCAATAAACTGGGAAAAGCATAAATTGAGCCATCTACCAGTTAGCAAATCCAAAGTTAGTTAAATTCACACCACGTGCATAGTTATGAGACCCTTGTAACACTCTTACTCCAATAGAAATAAATGAAATCATAGCAAAACAAAGCTATCCATTAGATTAAACACAAATGGGCACATATGCACCTAAAAATAACCAATTTTTAAAGCGGGCATGAAACTTTCATCATATTAAACACGAGCAACCATATTTTACCCAAAAAAAAGGGGGAAAAAAAACTGCGTAGCTCCAACATACAACTATAGAATTTTAAGATTTAAATAAATGGGTATAGAGAAGAAACTCCACCCATTTGAGGTCAATTACAACTATCTTCATACTAAATAGAAATTATATCAATTGTATATAGCAAATTGAGAAAAAAAAAAAAAAAGAAAAGCAAGAGTTATATTCCATTTGTTTCCTTCATTTTCTCAGACCAAACAAAGAAAATCAACATGAATGCTAAATGTTGTCATCGCAGAACACTAAAAAGATACACAAACATATTCTAATTTAACTAAAATCTCATATTCAATAAACTGATACATACAATTTGAAAAAGAAAAAAATCATAACACACAGAACTCAGATAATATGAATTCTCTTTCGCTCTTGCTCGCTCGATCTTCATAGAAAAAATGAAAAGAGAGTAAGAATTGAGGAAAGACTATCAAAGAAGATACCTGAAATTGAATCCCAGACTCGAATTTTCGAAACAAGGTAAATTAAGAAAAGAAAGAGAACGCAAGAAATTCGATTAGAGGAGCAACGATTGAATTACCTGAGAAACGGAGAAAGAATCAGTGAAGGTAGAGAGAGAGAGAGAGAAAGAAGTAGCGTGCGAATCGAGAAATCTTGGTTGAACCCCGGCACACGTGTGAGTTATTTATTGGACGAGATTGCCCTTCATCTATTTCTTTATTGCCCTTTATAGATATTTTTTTAATAAATAGAAATCTGGCAAAAGAAATAGAGGGAATTAGAATTTTAATTTTTTTAATAATAAATTTATAATTTATATATATATAATATTTTTCATAAAAAAATAATTTTTAATAGTATTAAATTAATAATATATTTATTATATATATAAAAATATTTTCACATAATAATAATATTATTATAAAAAATTTATAAAATAAAAATAATTTTATCCTTTAAAAAATAAAAGCAATTTCTTTTTTAAAAAATACATAATTTTTTTTAATTAGAAAAATATTTTTTATTAATTAATTTTTATAAGTGTCTAGTATGTTAAAAAAAAGTGAAAAATATTTTTTTATAAAATAAATAGAGCTTAAATTCTCATTTAATTTTAGGAATATAAAAATGACTTAACGAGTAGTAGAATTTTTTTTAATTATTTTGAAAAAAAATGTGTAAAAGCAAATTTAGACAAAAAGAATGATATATCATTCAATCACATTTGTATTTATGTTAAAAAAAATAAGTTAATTATTGAATATTAGAAATAGCTCAGTTAATGTACATATAAATGGAGAATATCTGTTCGATTTATGTAATTTGTTTTTTCAGAGGGAAAAATAATTAAACAATTGGACAGTAATAATAAATGAAATTCCTAGAATAATATGTAGAGGGGAATAAATGCACCTTCCTCCTGGAATTAGGCAATGAGTGCTCAAATGAGACGATAGTAACATAGGATAAAGTTGGTCACATAAGAAGGGGTCCAACACTACTGAAATCACAATAATAATAATAATAATAATAATAATAATATCAGCCGGAATTGTATCTTGAAGTGGCAGCCTTGGCCTTCTCTCTCTGTTCTTGCGTCTTCACCCATTGCTCTTTGTTGCCAGAGGTTACTGACATCCCTTGCCTTGGCTGGAGCTATTGGCCAATGTTAGTCTTCACCGAGAAAGGATGGACAGAGGGAGTGCTCTTGGACGAAACATGATAGGCGGTAAATAAATAAATGATCTGAATACTCATAATATTAATAAAATAATATTAAAAATAATACTAAATTTTATGAAAATTAATTTTTAAAAAATTAGTATTTTCGCTAACCTTTCATGTGCATTTGTTGAGGATTGAGGAAGCTCTATCAATTAAATAAATATTGATTTTATTAAAAATAAGATAATCTTATTATAATTAATTATTAATTAATTTAATTATAAAAAATAAGGTAAAAATAAAGTGAGAAAAATAATAATTTTCTTTTTAAGAGAATGGCAAATTAATTATTTTATTTTATTTTTTTTACCTGTTAAATTTTTTTAAAATAAAATTAAAATTGAAAATTTTTATTTTAATAAATTAAAATTCAGAAATGGAAATGAAATGACTAAGTTTGGAAATGAAATAACTAAGTTTAAGGATAATTGATGCAATTTATTCTGAAGTCTTAATCAGTAAATAAAATCTTATCAATCTAATTAAGAAAATTATATTTGATTAAGGTTCTATTTATTTCACAGAAAATAATTTGTATATAAAAAATATTTTTCATAAAAATATTTTTTTAAAAAATATTTTTTATGAAAAATATTTTTCATTATTTGATTGTAATATTAAATTAATGATATGTATTTATTTTATGTATATATAAATATGTTCATATTTTAAGACTATCAAATTTTAGAAAATGAAAAATAATTTTCTCTTTTGAAAAAAAATAAAAGTTAAGATTATCAAATTTTAGAAAATAAAAAATAATTTTCTCTTTTGAAAAAAATAAAAGTCATTTTTTTTTAAAATAATTTAATTTTTTTTTAATTAAAAAAATATTTTTCATTAATTAATTTTTTAAATGCCCCAAACATCAGAAAATTCGGAGCCTTAAGTTCTTTCAGTATGTTCAAATTTCTATTCAATATCCTATATAAAAAGAGCATTGTTTTATCAATGAGTTATAGTGGTAATAAAGTTATTTTTTGTAACCGTAAAATCTCACTAAGCATTGAAGCCAATTATATTAAAAAAGGCATAGGACTCTAAATGTAGCAAGAATGAGGTGACAACAGGAGGAATTGTGCCTCAATCAAGAATTGACCGTCTGACAGTTGCCGCTATGAGATTTATTAGTAGTCATAAGGTTATGGCCTAGAGATTGAGACAACTAAATTTTGTTAAGACAGTTGTCCAACCACATTCACTCGAAGACATTTCTTCCACTTATATGTATTAATTCCAACCATCTGATATAGTAAACATAATAATTTGTAGAATCATTCTTTAAAAATCCTATTTGCATGAAAGGCAAGTTCATCTTATGTTCTATTTCTTCAAGCCAAAATGTCAAACGATTTGTATCATCACTGAATAATGTAAGTACAGCAACAGCATGATTGAATTTTGCTGTCAAACTCAAAATCATTTCAATTGGTAACTACTGTTCAAGAAATAATCACATCAATGGTAATACAAACTCCAAAGGATATGTTTCTAGGATCAATTATTGGCATCTTTAAACTAAGAATAATAAAGAAAATAACTGCATGAATCGCTTTCATCAATGATTAGGACAACATGGTGATACACAAATTAAACTTCTCTTCAGAACTTTCAACTCAATTTTTTTGCTGTATAATACTACAGAGCACTGAACCTCAAGTGAGGAAATGACAATTTCCTTCTTTTATAAGAAAAGAAAAAAAAAATGGTCTCCAAATGCATTCGCTATTCTGCCTGAATGAATTGGAGAAACGAAATGGTGAGGATCATTTCCCTGGTTTGAATATAATGGTAAAATTGTCGCAAAATTGAACTAGAATCTATTCTCAATAGCTTACTTCTGGGTTCGTTCTACCTTTGATCGAATTGTATCCAAAATTATCTCCGTCTCAAGGTCAAACATTGTATTGACAGCATGCATAATTTCAAGTATCTCTTCTGGCTTACGGCACTCATTTGCATCAAGTCTAAGGTGCTGCATTGGACCATGAAGGAACTTCTTCAACATACCCATGCTAAGATCATAGACAGCCTTTTTTTGTTTCTCTGAAATGTCGCCCATCTTTGACAAACACTTGTCCAGTTCAGAAGCTCTAATCCTTTCTAGATAAGAGCGCAACTTCTTGATGGTAGGAACAGTCTCAAGAGAATCCTTCCAAGCTTCAAACTTGTGCAATTCCTCAGAAATAACTGCCTGTGCTTCCATAGCTTTCCTGAGCCGATCTTCCTTATTAGCAGCCACAACTTCCTTGAGATCATCTACATTGTAGACTTCTGCTGTCTCCAGATCTGAGACAGATGGTTCTACATTCCTAGGAACAGAAATATCAATGAAAAACCGCCTTCCAACTTTTGGGTCCACAGGGGGAAGTCTCTGCACATGCACTTTCAAGAACAAAGGAGCCTCTGACGCAGTGCACGTGAAAATCACATCAGCTTCACATGCACATGCCATCATTTCTGAAAGGGGTTTATATATGATTTCAGTATCCTTAAGCTCTTCACGTATGGCATCAATTCTTTCCTCAGTTCTATTCACAACCACCATTTTGGTGCACCCTTTTGCAGCTAAGTGTTTAATCACTAGTTTCCCCATCTTGCCAGCTCCAATTACCAAAACTCTAGCAGCATTATATGAAGACTCTGGAAGCTTCATTTGACCAAGTTCTACAGCAGCCGAACTGACTGAAACTGACCCTGAGGCAATGTTAGTTTCAGTTCTAACCCGCTTTCCAGCAATGATTGCATGTTCAAACAGCCCACTGATTTTCCTGCCAAAGCCAGATACCCCTTGTCCAAGCTTTTTAACTTGTTTCACCTGGGCAAGGATTTGAACCTCCCCTAGCACAACAGAGTTGAGTCCAGAAGCTACTTCAAATAGGTGTCTTGTGGCATCTCTGTTATACAATATAAACTGGTGCTGGCAAAGCTCAGAAACAGGAATCCCGCTAATCTGCAAAAGAAATTCGTATCATCGTCAGTATCACATCTCTTTTAATTATTATTATTATTATTATTATAAGGCAAAAGAGAAACACTTCCATGCATAATAAAAATGCATTTCCAATCTAACAAATAAACTCAACTCAACTCAACTAAGCTTTTATCCAAAAAATTTGGGGTCAGCTATATGCATTTCCAATCTAACAAATGTTTTACCCAAATGCATCTAAGATGTTAGTCACAGCTGATAAAATTTAAGATTCATATTTACTATTTTTTAGAGGTATTTTTGAGAAGACCAGACATAGACAGGATGTGCCTAGGCTATTGTCCAATATTCTTAAGATAGTTGGATTCAAGAAACAGTAAGAAGGATTAGAATACTGGGACCACAAAAAATTCAATATATATCAGAATACATCACAAAGAAAAATTAGTTTCATCTATTTTACTTATGCTATTTGGGAATCAAACAAAGGAAAAAGAAGGGAAAAAAAAGGATGGACAAGTACCTTAGACATCCACTCAGTCACTTCTTTAACCCCACGATGCTGAGACAAAGCCACAACATATATTTCCATCCTGTTGCAAGTACTAAGAACAGCAGCTTCTTCTATATGATTAAGAGAACTGAGCTCATTAATGGCCTGAGGCCACTGGGCTTCTGGAATGGCAAGTTTCTCCCGTATTTCAACTGGTGCAGTGTGCACATTAAGCCCTATTACAGCAATGCTGCTCCTTTCCTTTGTATATCCTGATAAAAAGCATGAATATTTCAGCAATTAGTCCTCATAAATGCTTGTCATATTATATGATAATAAGCAAGAGAAGACTAAAAATTCAACAGCAACAGAACAGTGACATTTGGTTCATTATTGTGAGTACTGAAATATGCAGCACAATTTACCAATTTCAAGTATAACCAATTCCTACTTGAAACAAATTCCACAAAAAGGAGAACAATATTTTAAAGGAATAATCAGAACCTGACATTTAAGATTTCAATGACACAATGGCAAATTATCTCAAAAGTCCACACAAACAGTAAGGTCCATGTTAAGAATTACATTGCAAGCAGTCCCACAACACCAATCCTTCATGATCAAGTAAACGTCACATGCTCTATAATTAAATTGCACACATTCATAAGCCACGTGCTAATACTAAGGTAAACACATATCATACAACTAATGTATTAGAAATTAAGTGGAGTATTTTAGCAGATCTCAAACAAAAGCTTGATTGTGAACTAAAAGAAAAAATATTTTTTAATTTTATCCATAAATTTACAATACATACAGAAAACTGATAGCTAAAACATGAATTAGAGCCTGTCCTCTCACCCTCCTTCCTTTTTTTAAAGCTTGGTAATTCATTTCTCTTGAAGTTCAACAAAACCCGGTAAAAGAATCGAAGGCTGAAGAGGAACCATTACATTAATTCAACCATCAGCTTTACACAGATAAAAAAAAATGTATTACGCATTAATGATAGAAAAATTCTCTCTTAACACCGTCAAATTTGACTTTTTCTTTCTCAAATTTCTACATATTCCTAGTTAGAAAATTCTTAAAGCTTCAAAAATACACAGCAAAACATAAACGAATTACAACAATAACAATAAATAATAATACTCACTATCAATCCCAGATGCCTTGAGTTGTTCAAGAGCGATAATATTGGACTTCTTGGACTCAGCCTTATCAATTGGATTCAAATTCTGAGAAACGACCTCACACCTCAAAGAAAGAGCTCGATGAAAAACCAGCGACTTCCTCTCTCCCCCCTTCTTGGAAATCTCGTAGAAGAATTGCGATCCAGAACAAAAAGGCGAAGAAGAGGAAGGCAAAGAGACAGTAGAGGAGTTCGATTGCATTTGCCTATAAGCAACAGATGATGCAGCGAAAGTGCTCGCAGAGGCTACCGCCATTGAGAGAAGACGAGAGAGAAGATGAGAGGTTGAGAAATCTAAATCCCTAAATTATTGGAAGGTAGGAAGGGGTTGGGGTTGGGTTGTGTTTGGTGCGAAATGTTTGACCTGTGAAAAGAATGGAGCTCGTGTGGGTTTAAATATTTGGTTTGCTCTTAACAGCTGCCTACCAAACACTGGTTCCTTTTATACAGCAAAGGAAAGAATGCGTGTTTTGGTCCGAGAACGTTTCTTCCACGCGCCCATTCTCATCTGCGGTCAACTGGGATTTGGTCTTTTTTATTTAATTTCTTTTAAAATAAAATTTTAAATTTTCATTATTTTTTTTATTATTTATTACTTAAAATTAGAGGTTTTAATAATAAATTAAAAGCATCGGAGATCTTAAATGAATGAATTATAAATATTAATTTATATTTTTAATAAATAAATAATAATAAATATATAATTATTTTATTTAAAATAAATTATTTGTAAAAAAAATTTAATTAAATTCTTATACAATTATATTTTATTTTATTTCTTTTAAAATATCTAAAAATACAAGTTAAATTTTTATAACTAAAGAAATGGGCTTTCTTAATTTAAAAAATATAATTAAAAAAATTATATTTAAAGCAATTCAGCTCAATTGATTCAATATAAATCTAGCTTGCAATTTGTCTACCTTTGACAATTATTTTGGTCAAATAAAAAAACAAATATAATTTTATATATGATATAAAACGAGGTCAGTCACCCATAATTGACTTTCCTAAAGAAGGAAGGTTCCGTGCATTTTCCCTCATAAGAAGCACAAGCCTTCAGGGTTCAGCCCAGTAGAATTGTCACAGAAGTTCAATGGAGCCTCATGAAAGGCTTTAATGTTGAGGACATGACCCTCCAATTCATTGTAAGAAACATCCACCATTGTCAAGCTTAACAAATTAATTATCAGAAGTAGTAGGAATGGAACCTCACTGCTTATTATATGCTAGAGGTTCAACATCTCCGCTCTTTGCAGCTCTCCGAACTCTTGGGGTATCTTCTCTATCAACAGATTTTCACTGAAATCAAGACTTTCTAGAGAGTGTAGATTGCCCATCTCCAAAGGAATACTCTCTGTATATTTGTTCCTGCTAAAATTCAGGATCAATATGTTTGAGCATTCTCCAAGCTGTTTAGGAATTGCTCCACTTGAATTTTTTGCTGCCAAGTTAAGACATTCAAGATCAGATAAACATCAACTTTAACAACTCTTTAGGAATTCTTCCAACTTGATGATTGGAAGAAAGATCAATTGAAAAGGCCCCATTTACATGAAAGCTCACCATAGAAATTATGTCACTCAAATCCATATGATACAAGTTGGTTTCTCTCAAGCCTAAATCTCACCAAGGTACCTGAGAAATCAAGGTTGAAAAATGCAAAATAAAATAGTAATCAACCAACACATATGTCTTGGGGCAAATGGCCACTTAATACTATAAAATCTCTCAAACTGTAATATCGTTCATCTCTGAAGGTCGAGTTAGAGAAAGTTTGTTGACATCAAGGAAAAGATGAAACAGGCTTGTCAAGTTTCCAACAGATTGTTATCTGATAAACCAAGGTGAGAAAGAGATCTCAACATTCCAACTTCTCGAATTTATGGCCCGATCTGAAAAAGTGCAAATCTAGTTGCATCAACTTATTTTGGTGAGATCGAAATTGCATATGCTGTGCATTCATTGGAGGCTGTTGAGGCATCTCAAGCTAGTCCAACCGAGATTGAAGTACTGCCATTGCTGAAGACTTAATTCATATGAATGCACTAATTGACAATATTATCTACGTGTTCGATGAAATGACTCAATCAAATGATGTGTTCTTAGCATTAGAAATGTGAGAGTGATGATGATCAATTTCCTTGTTTACAAGATCTCCTTTTGATACCACATAATTTGCTGCATGAGAATGATGATTATCAATTTCCTTGTTTACAAGATCTCCTTTTGATACCGCAAAATTTGCTGAATGAGAATGATGATTATCAATTTCCTCGTTTACAAGATCTCCTTTTGTTACCACATAATTTGCAGCATCAAGTACCCATTTTGAAAGATAATCTTTTGTTATCACATAATTTGCTGCATCAAGTACCCATTTTGAAAGATAATCAAAGTAATCGATCCAGTGACCAAAGATAGAAGACAGATACCCAAAACTCAATTCAATCATTTTCTCCACTTGGGTTGGGACCTCTCCAGCACTAGAGCTGCTTTTAGTTCTTTTTGAAGAATAGCATTTCTGCACATTCAAGGCAAGCCTCTGTCTTACCACATCATCTTCATCCTCCAGCAACTGTCGTCTTCACTTGCTGGGGTGAGACATAAAAGGAGGGGAAAAGTATAAAAACGACAACTTGGCTGCATTAAGCGAATGTCATAATGATTTAAAAATTTCTTTTTACACAAAAAGTGAAAAAGAAGTAATCTTTATCAAATGCACACATTAAAGGTGACAAATGGAAATTTGTGGTCACTCAGTGGCTTCGCAATATAAGCGAAAATTCCGTTATACCTTTGGTTACTCAACACGGATTTTAAAAGAAAAGAATTCGATTAAATATTCATATAATTATATTTAATTTTTAATTTATTTAAAATAATTTTTTAAATTAAAAAAGTTAAATTTTTTTTTTATTTTAAATATGAAATTAATAAAAAAAAAATTAATTAAATAAATTCTTATAAAATTCGATGATCAACGATTTATCAAATTGGTAGCAATTCGTTCTTTCTACGAATGCTTTTACGTGGCTTGCTCATGCCTACTTTCCCTCGCAGCATTATCGTATGCTTGGCTATAATGGTTGTGCTATCTTCAAGCCTCACCGGCAATTTTTAGAAGTGTTTGCCTCTCTGGGATTCACCGCACATGCTCCCGTGCGGAGAGTATCCACGAAAATACTCCATTCAAAATCAAGCCAACTTAAATTTAATGATAGCCCATTCTTATTTTTCATCCCAATAAAAAAACTAGTATATTTAAATGGAGTATATAAACATTTTTAAAAAATAAGTAAAGCAAGTTAATAGACAATTAAGCATTAAAATCTCTCTAACTCATTAATTTAATAAGTTAAAAAGGAAATAAGCTTTTCAATTCTAACTCAATTAAAGTGAAATTAAAAAAAAAAATCTTTAAATAATATTTTATAATATGCAAAAATATAATAACACCTGCTGATTAAACACCTAAATTGGTATTGAGCCTTACAAATTTAATGCACCATGTTAACCCATAACAACAAACACAACCTAAATTTGTCTCCACTCTCCAGGCTCCTTATAAATGGAGGTGTCTGGCAAGTTTGAGTGTTACACGTAAAGAGAAAAACCTAAAATCTCTCTGCGAAAGCTTTTTCTTGTTCACCATTTCTCATTGCTCAACTTTGCTAGCGATCTCTAGCTAGCTACTCCATATATGGCGGATTCCCAAGCTTTGCCCGAAACCCAATTAGCAGCTGAGATCAATGATCAGCCCAAACAAAAAGTCATCATTACTTTCATGGATGCTGAATGGTACAATGCTGCAGCTGAAGACCAAATCGACAAATTCAAAGATTACACAGAGCCTCTAGATCTTCTGCGTAACCCAAAAAAAAATACAGTCCTACATGTTTACATCACGGCAGTAAAAAAGGAAACAGAAGAATCCATTGAATTTGTGAAACTAGTTATCAGCAAGTGTCCGCCGCTGCTAGATGAGCCCAATATCAGAGGCGAAACTCCGCTGCATATTGCAGCTAGGTTCGGGTACAACAATATAGTCGAATTTCTTATTCGGAACATCAAGAAGGCTCAATACGACGATCTTGAGAGAGGCGCAGAGGAGTCAACAAGTGATAAGATGCTGAAGAAGACAAGCCCAAATGGAGGCACAGACTTGCATGAGGCTGTAAGAAATAATCATCCTCGAGTGGTGGAAACATTGATAAGAGAAAATCTTGAATTTGCGAACATAGCTAATGCCGCCAGAGAAAGCCCGCTTTACGTTGCAGCGGTGAGAGAGAGCAATATCATTGCTTTTAGGATATTGGAGATATGTCCCTCATCGGCGGCATACGCCGGTCCCAATGATAGAACAGCTTTGCACGAAGCTGTGATAAGTGAAGATACAGGTACACTTCAGTTCAGCTATCTTCTTCTTTTTTCTCGAAACTTGATTTAAGAAATTAGGAGAAATCGGGAAATTTCTTTTCCTTACAATCCCTATGATTGACTTGTCATTTTAATAAATTATTCTATATGAAATCACCATTGTATAATATAATTTTTACTAAATGTGGTGTTAAAAACGCCACTAATTAGGTTTAGGCCACAGCCCATTCAGGTTTTGAATTAGACCAAAATTGGCCGGGATTAATAACTTAAGGGCCTGAACCAGCTTGAAATCGGCAATTGGAAGAGTCAGTTTTAGCCTCTCTTTTTTTGAACCGCAGTTTTAGTCTCTCTCTCCAAGCCTTGAATCAGAATGAAATTAGTGGTTCAAACCGTAGATCCAGCTGGATTTAAGCAAGATAAACTCAACTCAACTCAACTAAGCCTTTATCCCAAAAATTTGGGGTCGGCTATATGGATTCTCTTTCTCCACTCTGAACGATTTTGAGTTAAATCCTCAGAAATGTGTAATGCTTCTAAGTCATGTTGTACTACTCTTCTCCAAGTCAATTTAGGTCTACTCCTTTTTTTTCTTTCTATCCTCTAACCTAATGTGCTCTACTTGTTTAACTGGAGTCTCCGTATGTCTACGCTTCACCTGACCAAACCACCTCAATCTCCCTTCTCTCAACTTATCTTCAATTGGCACCACTCCTACCTTTTCTCTAATACTCTCATTACGAACTTTATCTAGTCTAATATGGTCACTCATCTACCTTAACATTCTCATCTCTGCAACTCTTATCTTAGATGCATACGATTCCTTCAGTGCCCAACACTCACTACCATATAACATAGCCGGTCGTATGGCTGTACGGTAAAATTTTCCTTTTAATTTATTGGGAATCTTACGATCACATAAAACTCCCGTGGCACGTCTCCACTTCAACTATCCGGCTTTAATCTTATGACTAACATCCTCCTCACATCCCCCATCTACTTGAAGGACTGAGCCTAGATATTTAAAATGATTACTTTGGGGCAGTATCACTCCATTCAAACTAACTCCTTCCCTATCACCAGTTTGGCCTTCACTGAACTTGCAATGCGTGTATTCTGTCTTCGTTCTATTTAACTTAAAACCCTTTGACTCTAGAGTACTTCTCCAAAGTTCTAGTTTTCTATTGACTCCTTCTCGTGTCTCATTTATCAGAAAAAGATATTCTTTTAAAAAAATACTGGTAATTTTAGAGGGCTCCTAACCATTTTGAACCATAATTTAAACTATCAAAAATCAAAATTAGAATTCAATCGAACCAAAATTGGCTGGAACCATGGCCAATCAATTCGATTTAAGTTCCTACCCTAGCTAGGTCTTAAACCATCAATTTTGGCCCAGAACTAGGCAGACCGGTGGCCAGGATAGTCGAAATCGGCTCGGATTGGATAGGTGGCTAGGCCCACCCATAATGTCCTCATTCAAACAATCCAAGCAAATCATATAACGGTGATCAAAATTCAGTTTAAACTCAAAAACTAAGCAAACCGATTTAGTTCAGAAATTCAATTTTTTTTAGTAATTTGGTTTGGTTAAATTTTTTATTTTAAAAAAAAATTAATCTATTCAATTTGATTTAATTTTCTAAAAAAAAAAAGGTAAAACCAAAATGAATTAATCAAATAGTTTATTTTTTAACTAATTATTATTGGATCTCAAATTAGTGTTACAAATAGGAAATATAAATGAAATTGAATCTAAAATAGTCCAAAATAAATTTAATAAAAGTTCAAGATAATAAATTGATAAATCAAATTAAATTAAATCGAATTAATTTGATTTGATTTAATTTTTTTTAATTCAATTTAATTTGATTTGATAAGATAAAAATTTTGATTCCTTAAATTTGATTTATTTTCTTCTTAATTCGATTCAGTTTGATGTGTTAAAATTTCGATTTATTCAAATTTTCAATTTTTTAAACTAAGTCGACCTATACATAGTCTAAGCTATACAAGAGAGGAGGAACGGGGGAATTGGAAAATAAAAGAAAGATGATTCAAGCTACCACCTTATACATAGTCTAAGCTAATTAATTTATTTTGTGGGCCAATTGTATAATAAAGTACAAACTTTTATGCTTTTCATGATTATATCGACACGTTTTAATCATAGACAATAAAGTTTAAATATTTTACATTGGGTTTAATTATAGTTAATGGTGGAAATTGAATATAAAAAATTAAGGATAAATTATTATATAATTCCTGAGATTTAATTTTAGAAAATTTAAAATTTTTTAAATTAATTTTAGACTTTAATTATAATTGTATTCATTCTCAAAAATTGAGATTTGTAATTCAAAATAAGAACATATAATTATAATCATAAATTATTACAAATATTTAGCCTATTATGTCCCACTGACTTACAATAATTTGATTTGATAATTCTAATTGATTTAATATAATTCTTCAATTAGATTCAAATACCAATGGACATATTTTTCTCAGCTGCTAATATTTATTTTTATGTGTTTCACCATTGATCTTGATATCTATATGTCAATTTTATTGCAGATTTGACGAGAAAACTACTAGAACAAAAGAGCAATTTGGCCAAAGAACAAGACAAAGAGGGATGGACTCCGCTTCATTATGCTTCCTAAGCCAATCATCTTTCCATTGTGGAAATGTTACTAGAATATGATAAATCTGCTGCTTATATTGGCTACAAAGTTGGAAAGACACCTCTTCATATAGCAATTCTCATCGGCGATAAACATGTAAAGGTGGTGAAAAAAATTATCTCATACTGCCCAGATTGCTGCGACCTGGTTGACAACAGAGGCCGAAATGTTCTTCATTTTGCTGTGGAAGGCGATAGTTGAGAAGGACTCAAAACTTTAATTGAAAAACCTTTCCTCGCTAACCTAATTAATCAGAAAGATGAAGATGGGAACACTCCGATCCATCTACTCGCTACTCATGACTTTTATGCTGGTAATCTTATACAACACCACACAGTTGATAAAATGATCGTCAACAAAGAAAATTTAACCGCTCTGGACGTGGTGGTAGCAACGAAGAATGAAAGCTTTGGGCTATTTCTGGTAAACCAACTTAATCTGACAAACTTTAGGTAATGGCAATCCTATTTTTATTTAGCTTGATTGGTATTTGAACATGAAACATCATAGACAACTCCATCTCAACCTCATAGTTATGTATTTTTATTCACTTCGATTGGTATAGGCATTGATTTGTATTGGAACAAAACAGTGAATGAACTTTCAAGTTACAGGGATCTACAGCAAAACACCTAAAGAAGGCTGGATATAAACGAGGTCGGCATTCAATCAGGCAGGCACCACCTCATAATATGTCAACGATCAACAGAGAATTAATGTCTTCCCTCCGGAAAGCGAGTGAATCCCATCAGACAGTAGCCACCCTCATAGCAACAGTAACTTTTGTGGCAGGTTTCACCTTACCTGGTGGTTACAGTGGTCAAGATGGCCCTGACGAAGGAACAGCAATTTTAACTAGAAAATCAGCATTCAAAACGTTCCTTGTAACCGATACCATTGCGTTGGCCCTATCCATTTCTGTTGTGCTTATCCACTTGATTTGGGCAATGCAGACAACCAAAAGAAAGTTTTGTTTTCTATTCCTTTGGACATATCTTTTTCACTGTTGTTGCTCTGGCTTTAATGGTGGTGGCATTTATGACAGGTGAGTATGCAGTGTTGCCACATTCCTCATCAGGTCTTGGGGCTGCTATTTGTGTCATCGGAAGTTGTTTGGCTTTATTGTGTTGCTGGGTGCTCAAGGCTGCGTTGTGTGAATGAATTTAATTGATATTAATATTTGAACTGTTGTACGATTAAAGAATGGTGTATAATTGGAATAAATTGTAAAATTTTGATGGAAATTAATGTTATTAAGTTTTTAGCAAGTTTTCTTTTTTTTTAATTTATTGAGGTTTTGTCTGAATTATTTTCACGAATAGTTCTATTTTTCCTTTAAGAATTTATCATGAAAAGTTTTACATATACACTTAGCCTTATTTGATTTAATGCCTGAAGATATAATACTCAGACCCAAGTTTGAATTCCACTCTCCCGAGTCCTCTAGTAGAAAATGAAAACCTTTGTGTGTAATTTAGCATTAGTCTAACATTTTAATCCTTAATTAGTATTAAGATTTTTTTTTAACTATTTTTGCTTAATTAGGATTGAGTTGGGTAAAAAAAGTTTACAATATGCATGTAATGTGTAGCACTAAGGTGCTAACATGTTTGTAACTAAATTATAATTCAGTTTGGAGAAGATCTTTCCTTTAATGTGATATTAAATTTTGAGGTTTACTTGCTAGGGCTCGTAAAAAGACCATGGAGTCAAAGTATGGAGTACATGATATTCACATGTTCTGTCAACACTATCGAATTTTTCAAAATTCAACTTAATTGGAACAATTACAGACACAAAAGAAAAATCAATCTGGTATTTATTAATTTTTTTGAGGATTAAATGGCAATTAAATTCCATACCAGTAGTTTCCAATTTAACAGGATAAATCAACACTGTTAATTAATATCTTGTGATCACAACAAAAGAGACATCAAGATGTAGCAAAGTATTTATTTAATTCTTGTGATCACAGTAAAACAAATATGGAGTCGCAGCAAAGGATTTATGTCTTCTGTGTCAAGTTTTATAAATCGCAGTAACAAAACGAACAAGTCTAAACTAACAAGCAACAAAACCAACATCTAACTATCAAAGAGAAAAGCAAGAAAGAACTCACAGGAAAGAAAAGCAAATTTCGAACTTGTCACGGAGAGAAAAGGAGATTCCTCAGAAAAAAGAGTTAAGACCAGGTCAAGCGGTCGCATCCGGGTAATTCTGTTTTTTTTTTTTTTGTGTGGTTCTATTTATATCATAATTTAATTTTAATATTGTTGGTCCCATAACTCAAGTTGACAGAAGACCAACAGTCAGTGAGTATTAATTTTGCGGAGCTAGTTCAATTAAATAATTATCCGTATAAATAGGTATTATTTATTCAATATCTAAAATATCTACTGAAGATAAGCATGAAAGTAGAGTAATAGGCAAGTGAAGAAAGCGGTTTAGTAGATAGTTATGGGAATTGGTAGTAGTTATTGGAAGTTTCAAGTAGTGGACTAGTGGAGAGATAAAAATGGAAGTGGTGGAGAAAGTGGTAAGCACTCAACTTAGCCACTAAGCAAAGCTTCTCTATAAATTAACATGCTAGACAGAAGCAAAAACACAATTAATCAATCAATACTTGACAGACACAATGTCTTAGCTTGAATTTTCTCTAGTTTGTCAATCTTTACATTTTCAAGCGGTTTTTATTTTTTTTAGTCAAGTAATTAATTTTTTATTTTCAATTAAAGTCTTTTATTTTCAATTCAAGTGATCAATTTACTTTTTTTCCAGACATATTTTAATTGTTGTAAGCGATCTTTTCCATTTTCAATGCAAATTACAGTTTTCTTATCTATATTTCCTTCCATTTCATTTTCAATGTTCAACTTACTTTTCAAGCACTGATTTAATTTTCTGCCAAGCAATCATTTACTTTTCACGGAAAGCAATTGAATACACAGATTTACTTTGCCTGCAAAAAGATCAATTTACTTTTCTAATGCATGGATTTAATTTTCAGTCAAGTGCTCAATTTATTTTTCCAAGGCAACCTTTACATTTTTCGCAATAACCAATTTACCTTGTAAGCACACTTTCACTTTTCAATGCATAAGCCTCCTATCAAGTTTTCTCAAGCGGTCAAATTCTTTTCCATTTTCACAAAAACTGAATGAGTAGATATCTTAATGAAGTACAACCTAGTAGAGTTAGAGAACCCAAGAGAAGATTAGGTTCTTTCTTTTCCGTCAATTATTATGAGATCAGTGCACATTTATTTCACAATGGGATCATACGCTTTTCTGACATACCTACAATTCAGTTCATATGTGAGGAAAGGTCATACATATTTTTGATACGTGTAAATTGAGTAAATTCAATTTTACAGAAAAACAAATTCAAAAGCAAAATCGGTTTAGTTTTGGGTTTGGTTGACTAGCTTAATTTTCAAGTCAATCTGCCAGTCCTGTCCGGAATTCTTAACACTGTTATTTTTCTAGAACTTCATTACTAATTTTGATTATTTTTCTAGAAATTCATCATTAATTATATTATCAATCCCTAATTCATTGCTTACCCGTACAAATTTATTACAACAATAAATATTTAAGGACAATACACCAATTAAACTAGTCGTTAATTTAAAGTCTCCATATTTATATAAAATTCAGCGTTTAGAGGAGAGATGATCCCTAACTAGGCTAACATTTTAAGGATGCATATTGATCTTGCAAATGAATAATTATTCTTCCTCCATTCAACACACGGCATATATCCAGCTATACGTACATATGAATTCACTAGGTGAGTCGACCTGAGTTATCTTTTTATCAAATCTAACTATAAATTCAGAGTAATGAGAGTTTGATTCGGTCTAAAGCACTACTAAAACAAAAATAACACCTCTAGCGATGAATTTTATTTTGTCTCTAATAATTCAAATTATCAATGAATTAATTAGCAATGATTTTTCTTTTAACTCATTAATAATGAATTATTGGCAAAATTAGTAACTGATTCAATTCCGTGACTAATTCATTAGTAATTCAAATACCCTCTTTAGAAATTCTTAATTTCAATTGAAAAAAAAAGGTATTATTTACTTTGTTTCTCGCGCTCTCAGTCAAATTTCTCTAACGCTTCGTTGTCATCGTTGCCTTCCGCCTTCCCTGTTTGATTTGGTTCCGGTTGTTTTGACTTTGCCTATTACGTGATTGGTGTTAATTAATTTTAGTGTTTCCATTAGTTATTTGAATTCTACCTTCCTGATAGTTTGCAAAACTCTGTCTCTCTCCAATCATCTATATAACTGTTTCGTCTGATAGATTTTGAAATCTACCTTGCTGAGTTAGATTTTCGCCTGGCTTCACTCCCTTTAACTGAAAATGGCTTGAATTCCCTTTCTCTTTTCTAGTAATAATTGCTTTCCTTTCTGTCTCTGCAATCTAGTGCTAGCTTCAGGTTTCTTGCTCTTCGGTTTATGTTTTTGTGGATCTAGGTTAGGGTTGACAACTGTTCCAATATTAGTGGGTATGGATCTAACAAATATATGTTTGAATAATATATAATAGGATTTGAAACAAATTTAATAAATAATATTGTGATGAGTTTGAATTAGGTGATGTATTATATATTATATTTTAAATAAATAAAATTTAAATATTTTATAGAGTTGCTAATTTTTAAAATATAAATTATTAATTAAATTTTTTTTATGAAAATTATTAATTAAACTATATAAAATTAAAACGGTTTAGATATTATTCAAGATAATACTTTAATTTTTAGCAAATATAAATAATTAAAAATAAATTATAATCGGATTTTAAAAAAATTTAAAAAATATGAATATTAACTAGGTTCAAATTTAGATAAGCTAATTTTTACGAGTATTTTACTCATTATTATCCCTATTTTGGATTATTATAAAATTTTTGCTTGGTATATATATATATATATATATATATTAAACACACGAATATCAATTAATTGAAATTTTTGGCAGGTCTGAAACTACCCCCAGCAAGCATAACTCCAAGCCGTTTACCCAAAGTCAATGTATAGTTAGTAGTCGACTCAAGAGATGTGTATCCAAATTATTAATAAATAGTTAGAAAACTAATATAAGAATATTTTTAAAGCTACTTCATTAATTAATTATGACCATGTCATGTCAATGGCTGGATTTGAATAAGCCAGCATTAGGAAGCTAACGTATTCAACCAGCATTACTTGTTCTTATTGAGAAATTTAGCATAGATTACATGCCACTTGCTGATTTTTCTTTTAAAGGATTAACTTTTTTTATTTCTTAATTTTGATCATAATTAATTATTTTTTGCTGCTATTTCTAGTTACTTCAAGTATATTTATTGTCAGTGCAATATTGGGGCATATCTTAAATTTTAATGGAATAATTATTAATAAGATAAAAAGTAATTGTTAATGTAACATTTAATAATATTTGATAATTAGATATTAATAAAAAAAATAGTATAAAATTAATTTTTAAGACCCATAAAATATTTGAAAATTTTTAAAATTGAAAAAAAAAATATGAAAAGAAAATAAAAATATCATGATTGACCAAAGGTTGACTGCTGTACGCAAAATGACGCTTTATTTCAGGCAAAACATGACGAAATCGCCTTCGTTATATATATATTTTCAACTTAAAGCCAAAAACAGAGACGTTATACCAACTCTATATTACATTAGTTTATTTATGGCCTTATCGTTGCTCAAGCAGATACATTTGGTGTTAAAAAAATTTTTTAATTATTTTTTTATAATAAAAAAATTTTTGATGTAATGAAAACGAGTTGATAATATAATCAAATACATTTTAATTAATATAATCATCATTACATATACAAAATAAATTTAAATATGATTACTTATTTTAATTTATTTTATTTATTGTCACTATGACGCTCAATCACTACTATTCACTACTATTATCACCGTAGCATACCTGCCACCACCATCACTCGATTACAACCATCAACATTCAACTACTACTTTCATCACCACCATCACTCGGTCATCACCAATACTATCACTATTGTCTGACTAGCACTATTATTCGATTATCACTACCATCACCACCATTCGACCACCACTATCATCACTTGGCCATTGCTACCATCATTACCACAACTAGGAGTGAGCATTTGGTTCAAACCGAACCGAACAGAACCGAAATAAATTATAAAAATCGAACCGTAAATTTTAGAAACCGAACCGAACTGAAATGGATGAAAAATCGAATCGAACCGCTCTATTTCGGTTCGGTTCGGTTTAAATTGATCGGTTTGATTTTTGATTATTTTTTAATTTAGACTTGATTTTCAAGTTATTTGGTCTAATTTTAACTTTGGTTTGAACCTAATAACCATTAATCAATGAAATTAAACAATTAATATATATAAAATTAAATATAATTCATAAATTTTTCATAAAAATAAATTAATTTAAAAATCGATTCGGTTCGATTTAGTTTGATTTGACTATATAAATTACTATTCGGTTTGGTTCGGTTTAACCGATTTTTTTTTCTCTTTAAAACCGAACCGAACTAACTGAAATTTTTATAATGTAAAACAGAACCGATTAAATTTTAAAATCGAACCGATTGAACCGAATTGACTCAGTTCGGTTCGATTTTTCAATTTGAACCGAATTTTGCTCAGCCCTAACCACCACCACTACCATCACGACCACCACCTAGCCACCACCACTAACATCATCCCCACCTTGCTGCCACCACTGCTAACGCCATCCCTACCTTGCCATCACCACCACCCCACCATTAGTGCCACCATCACCGGTTGGTTGTCACCACCACCATGACTACCTAGCCATCGTCACCATCTTGCCAATATCTCCACTATGAGCACCACTACGACCATCTTATCATCACCACCTTACATCCACCACCAGCACTACTATCATCACCACCTTGCCACCACCACCACTACCACTACTCAATTACAAATGACTAAAACTATTACCACATATTATTAACTCTAAAAATGAATTAACTATTAAAATAAAAATTATATCATTACATTATGTTATTTACATTTTTATGTTACAATTAAACATAGAGATATAATAATAATTATATTACATTATTCATCTTATTACATAATTAATTACGTTATATTACAATAACCTAAAAGAAAAATGTCACCTTTAGCTATAAATTTTAAATTTGGTTCAGTTATTTTGATTTTCATTGTTGTTTTGCAAGATTGTTCAAATTTGCAACTACAAGGTGAGATTATTGTAAAAATTTTATTTGGTTTCACATAAGAAGCACTTACCTTAATCACGCAAATATCAATTAATTAAAATATTTGTGGAACTCGAGCACGATGAAACAAATACCTTGTGACATGTGCAAGGCACAAGGGCATGTTTGATTGTTGTGGGTTGGTTGAAATTTGGGCCAGATCTGAAACTGTCCCCAACATAACTCAAGCTGTTTATCCTATGTCAATCTAGTTAATTGGCAGTCGATCCACTCATCAGATGTGAATCCAAACTATTAATAAATTGTTAGATGACTAATATAACAATATCTTAAAGCTACTCCATTAATCAAGTTGAATTTGAATAAGCCACCATAGGAGCCTAACATATTCATCTAGCTTATGGTCAAAGATGCCATGCGACCCCTCCCCTGTTTACCTATTAATGAATAGAAAATTTTTATCTAAATTCAGCCTATTATCAATTAAGACAAAAAACGAATGCATTAAATTAACCCATTAACAAACCTAAATTTGTCTCCACTCTTCAGGCTCCTTAAAAAAGGAAGTGTCTGGCAAGTGTGTGCTACAAGTGAAGAGAAAAATCTGCCTGCAAAAGTTTTTCCCTGTTCAGTGCTTTGCATTGCTCAACTTTGCTAGCAACCTCTACCTAGATACGTATATGGCGGATTCCCATGCGTTGCCCGAAACCCAATTAGCATCTGAGATCAATGATCAGCTCGAACGAAAAGACATAATCACTTTTATGGATGCTAAATGGTACAATGCTGCAGCAGAAGGCCAAATCAACCCGTTCAGACATTACACAGACCCTCTAGATCTTTTGCGTACCCCAAATCAAAATACAGTCCTGCATGTTTACATCACAGCAGTACAAAATGAAACGGAAGAATCCACTGAATTTGTGAAATTAGTTAGCAGAAAGTGTCCATCGCTGCTAGCTGAGCCCAACATCAAAGGTGAAACCCCACTGCACATTGCAGCAAGATTCGGGCACAAAAATATAGTCGAATTTCTTATTCATAGCATCAAAAAGGCTCAATTCGAAGACCTTGAGAGAGGCGCAGAGGCATCAACAAGTGATAAGATGCTGAAGAAGACAAGCACAGACGAAGACACGGCCTTACATGAGGCTGTGAGAAATAATCATCCTCAAGTGGTGGAAATATTGATTAGAGAAAATCCTGAATTTGCGAACACAGCTAATGCCGCAGGAGAAAGCCCGCTTTACCTTGCAGCGGTGAGAGAGAACACTAGCATTGCTTCTAAGATATTGGAGATATGTCTCTCACCTGCATACACCGGTCCCAACGGTAGAACAGCTTTGCACGAAGCTGTGATAAGTGGAGATGCAGGTACAGTGAGTTCATTTCCGCTACCAGTTAGAGAAATACCCAAATATATTTTTTTCCCTCTTTCTTATTTTAATTTAGGTCTATCAAGCTCAATCTTATCATAGCAGATTTGACAAGAAAAATACTGGATAAAAACAGCAGTCTGACCAGAGAACAAGACAAAGAAGGATGGACTCCGCTGCATTATGCTTCCTACTTCAATCTTCTTCCAATTGTGGAAATGTTACTTGAAGATGATAACAAATCTGCTGCCTATATTGGCGAAAATTATGGAAAGACACCTCTTCATATTGCAATTCTCAATGGCAATAGCCATTTAAAGGTGGTGGAAAAAATTATGTCAGACTGCCCAGATTGTTGCGACCTGATTGACAATAGAGGCCGGAATGTTCTCCATTTTGCTGTGGAAAGCGGCAGTTTTGAAGGAATGCGACTTATTACTGAAAAACCTTCCCTGGCCAACCTAATCAATCAGAAAGATAAAAAAGGGAACACTCCAGTCCATCTAGTCGCTGCTCTTGGCTTTGAAGATTGTTGTCTTACAGAACACCACCTAGTAGATAAAAAGGCCGTCAATAATAAGAATTTAACCGCTCTGGACGTGGTGCTAGAAACGAAGCATAAAAGCAAATTGCCATTACCGGTATACCAACTTGATTTTATGCCCATATAATTGGAAGGCATTGATTTGTTTTTGTAACGGCACAGTTCTTGTTGCAGGGATTGACAGCAAGATTCTTAAAGAACGCTGGATATAAAAGAGGTCGGCCTGTAATCCAGCTGAAATCACCTGATAGCGTGTCAATAGTTGACAATGAGTTAATCCGTATATTCGAGGAAACAAGTAAATCCCATCAGATAGTAGCCACTCTCATAGCAACAGTAACTTTTGCGGCAGGTTTCACCGTACCTGGCGGTTACAGTAATAACGATGGCCCTGACGAAGGAACAGCAATTTTAACTAGAAGATCAGCCTTCAAAACTTTCCTTGTAACCGATACCCTTGCGTTGACCCTCTCCATTTCTGTTGTGCTTATCCATTTCTTATTGGCATTGCAACCAAGCAAAAGAAAGATCTTTTTTCTATTCACTTGGGCATTTATTTTCACTGTTGTTGCTATGGAACTAATGGTGGTGGCGTTCGTGACTGGTGTGTATGCAGTGATGCCACATTCCTCATCAGGTCTTGCGGCTACCATTTGCGTCATTGGAAGTTGTTTTGCCTTATTGTATTTCTACCTACTCAAGTTTACTTTGTGTGATTAAGGATTATGGGAAATTCTTGCCTATCGGATGGACCCGACACAAACATATGAAATTAAATCATGCATTTAATAAGTAAGTCCCGTTATATATTTTATATTTTGAATTTATGATATATTTGATATTTTAAATTTATGATATATACATCAATATTTGAAAAATTAAGAATTTATGTATTATTAAGATAAATTATATAATTATGATGGAATTTTTTATTTTATTGAGAGAAAGATGGCCATTAATGTTCTTATGTTTAAAATTTATCAACGAATTTTCTTCGGTTGTGATACTTATTGGAATTTTTTTAATTAGGTTTTTGATGGAATTGTTTTCGATATTAGTTTTAATTTTCATTTTCAGCATAGATATTAAATTCAGCTTGAAGTTTGACCAACTGAAAGACTACGTGGACGATAACTGGTTCAATCAACAATAAGTTAACAATTTAACAGTTGATTATATACACTCAGCCAACCATCAACTGTTATTTAGTTAAAATTATAATGAGTCCTACATAAAAATATATGTAGGTGATTTTCTATATATTAATTTAATATTTATATATCTTGATATAAGTAAGAAATTTTATTTTGTGAGAGAGCACTATTTTATGTGTACAGGAGTATTTTATAATTTTTTTTTTATCATTTTGACTTTACCAGCTTTTCAATTTTTTTTTAATTATAAATCTTTTTATATTTTGCACGTACTGTTCAAGTAATGCCGATTCTGAATTTTTCTCTCGGCTAGTAATATTTTTACTTTTCTTCTTTCCCCTTAAAAATTTGATGTATATTCCAATTTTGTTACAGATTTGACAAGAAAAATACTGGAACAAAACAACAGCCTAACCAAAGAATAAGATGAAAAAGGATGGACTCCGCTGCATTATGCTTCCTAATTGAATCTTCTTCCAGTTGTGGAAGTGTTACTAGAACTTGATAAATCTGACGCCCATATTGGCAAGAATTATGGAAGAACACCTCTTCATCTTGCGATTCGCAAAGGCAGAAGTCATTTAAAGGTAGTGGAAAAAATTATGTCAGACTGCCCAGATTGCTGCGACCTGGCTGAAAATGGAGGCCGGAATGTTCTCCGTTTTGCTGTGGAAACCAACACTTATAAAGTAATGAGAACTATTACTGACCATGCTTCCCTGGCCAACCTAATTAATCAGAAATATAAAGAAGGGAACACTCCGGTCCATCTACTCGCTGCTATTGGCTTTTTTCCTCTTGGTATAGTTAATCACCGCCTAGTTGATAAAAAGGCCGTCAATAAGGGCAATTTAACTGCTCTGGATGTGGTGTTACCAACCAAGCATGAAAGCCTTCAGCCATTCATGCTACACCAACTTAATTTTATGCCTGTATATCATTCCCCACAAATTGTATGCATTTGTTTTATTTAGCTTGAACTTAAAACTTCATGGACAATACTCAGCCAAAATGAAAAAATTATTATTCACATCGATTGGTAGGCATGGGTTTGTTTTATAAAAGCACGTGAATGAACTCTCATGTTGCAGGGATGTACAGAAAGAAGCCTATAGAGGGCTGGATATGAACGAGTTCGGCATTCAATCAGGCAGGCAATACTTGATAGGACGTCAACATTCGACAGTGAGTTAACGTCTTCCCCCGAGAAAGCCAGTGAATCCCATCAGATAGTAGCCACCCTCATAGCAACAGTAACTTTTTGCGGCAGGTTTCACAATCTCTTATACATATGATATACTATTTATAATAAAACTCTAACCATTTTATCTCTATACATTTTCTTTTAGAATTGAAAAAAAAAAAAAAAGCTAACATAATTATTAAATTATCAATGTAATAGCTTTCAAAAGTTAATATTTAACATAAAAATAACAAATCAACTTTTTATTAAATTTTCTTTTTATTTATCTAAAATTTCATATTATATTAATGTGAAATTAAAGCGCACTTCAACCTTTTTTTTTTTTTTTTTAAACAATTGAAAACATCTTTCAATTTTATATAATAATAATAATTTCTCTATTTTATTGATTCCTATGAATTTAATAAAATATTTTTAAATGATCATTAACCTAATTATTAAATTAATTTAAATTAACTATTTTATAAGCAATGATAATATTATATTCTTAATTCTATAAGTAATATTAATTCATTCATTAAAAATTATTTAATTTATTACAATAAAATTAATAAAATTACTATTAAAAATTAACTATTTGACTAACATAACTATAAAATTATTGAAATATAAATTACAAAATAAGTAAAGAAATAAATTTATCAATAGATGCAATATAAAAAAACAACTCACTGTAATAGAAGATTTGGGAGAAATCCTTTGATGATGCCACAATAATGTTGGAAGACTAAGAATGGCCAGCATAAAAATTATATATAAAGTTAATGATATTAGCACCTAAAAGAGTATTTGAGGTTTACATATTTTTTTAACCAAATAAGGCAAATGTTACTTCTTGATATTAAGCTATGGTTAAAAAAATATGTAACACCCTAGGCAAATCCCACATCGGCAAAACACGGGAGAGATGCTGGGTTTATAAGTGGGTGGTTCGTAACCCCTAGTGACGCGTTTTAAAACCGTAAGCTCTTCAGCCCAGAGCGGACAATATCACTAGTGGGCCCGGCCATTACAAAACACACAAAGCACCCGTCAATTTCTTAATTTAGGAATTGTGTTTAGACAAATATTTTTAGGCAATATGGAAGTTGCCCTAATTATATGGCTAATACTCATATCTTTCAATGCCATAATGAGGTCACATAGTGCTCCAAAGCAGAGGGCTGAACGTGGGCCAAAAAAGAGACTGAGCGGTATAGCATATATTATTGCAACTACTTTAAGCAAATAAATCCATATAGGATTACTCAAAACACCTGGAACTAAGCATATATAATGTAGAATTTTAATGGGATTATGTTATTGACTGAGATAAGTGTAAAACCTTATTAGAAAACAAGTTATTCATTAAGATAACGCCATCTAGATCTTGATTTGAAAAAATAAAATAAAATTTTATCTTGATGTAATTTTCTGATAAATTAATATTAATAATTTAAATAACCAATAACGAAAAAAAATTGTAATAAAATTTATGGATTATGCTGACATCTGTTTTCTTAAAACTTTAATAATTACTTCTCTTAATTTTTATTTGATCAAATACTATTGTCAGAAAGATAATTTGATCACAATGAAATTATTTATTTTCATACATAAGCTAAAAACTCTCTAATTTAAGTATAAAAATAAAATAAAGTAATAAATTTTATTGGCATTAGTTAAAACAGGCGAATTTAAATGTAATAAAATAAAATGATAAAATTATATTTATAAATAAAATTTTATTTCATTTTGAATTTCTTATCAAATAAAATTATAGTAAAAAAAAACTTCTATTAATAATTATAAATTATCAAAAATTTTAATATTATAAATATCATAAAAAAATTAAGATCTTTTTGAAAATCCCAATGTCCCTCCTTTCACTTTTATATATTATATATATTAACTAAAAAAATCCTATTTTAATTATGCAAGTTTCACAATTTTTAATGACGCGAACAATTTTTAAAGTTAAAAAAAAATTGGAAAATGGATCAGGCCCAGAAGAGCAAGCCCAGAAAACAAAACCCAATGACCCTACCAGGCCCTGGTTCATAACAAACCGGACTCAGATGGACCAGGCTCATTAGAGGATCGCTGAATGCCATTGCAATATTGTGGGAATTTGTAGCACACGTGTATCACGGCTTCCCGAGCGGGCACGATGCCGTTTCGACTGCGTGACTAGAAATGCAAACGTGGATGTCGTTTCATGTCGTTGTTCTCTTCCACCTCTAACAGGCGATCTGACACACCCGATCCGAGAAACATGACCCCACCCTTTTGTGCGAGCGGATAGATGCGTTTTGAACAGGATAAATTTTAATGTAATATAAAATTTATTAAATTTTAAAATTTTATATAATAATTTTTTTTAATTTTAATAATTAATTTACATAATTTAAAATGATATTGATGTAAATAATTATATCTTTTTAATATAATGATGATAAAATTAGTTATATTTTTATTTATAAATTAATTATAAAAAAATTTTAAACACATGAGATGATAAAATTATAAATATATAATTAATTAAAAGAGATTTTATTTTTAAAAAATAATAATAATTATTAATATTATTATTATTTTTAATTATTTATACTAACGTATTATTTATAAATTAATCATTAAAAATTAAAAAATTTTATTATATAAAATTTTAAAAAATCTTCACTGGTATTTAATATTTAAAATTAAAAAATAATTATTAAAATTTATCAATAAATATATTTATTTTAATTAATTTAAATTTTCAATATAAAAAAAGTTATGATGGATTATGTCAGCTCAATGATTAAAAAAAAATCTTAAAACATCATTTTAATAATGTTAAATTAATTTTCAAGATGATGACGTCTTGAATATCCAAAATTTAATACAATATAGGACAAATCATTGCCCAATTTCCTTATTTTTCAGAAGAAAAAGGTTGGACATTAAAGATTAACATATGAATATTTTGCAATGGATTAAAATGAACATTAAAAATATTGAAATAAAATTTTAATTAATAAATATAAAAATATTTAATAATATCAATATATTTAATTTAATAATATTAAATTAATTTTTAATATTATGATATCTTGAGTTAAGTCAATTGTTAAAGTAAAAAAAAAAAAAAAAAGAAAATCTAATAATGGAGTAGATGTTTCTAAATTAGAATGGGTTTAATTACGAAATTGTTTTAATAGAGAAGCTAAGAAAGAAGTGGACAGAAATAGAGAAGGTAGAAACTAGAAAGTTTTATCAAAGGGCCCACAAATATTAATGATTTGAAAATGAAAGTTTAATTATTATATATATTCCCAATAATGTGTTTTAAATCAATTGTGTCTACAAGATGTATGAGTAATTTATTAATTTGCTATATTTTAAATAATATTATAAATATTATTTTCTTTTATAATTTAATAACAAAATTTATTTTTTGAAAAATTAATGTATATATTAAATATATTTATATTATACCTTATAAGAAAATAATTCCTCAAAATTTTTTCTTAATTTTTATTTTTTCTCCTTATATATATATATATATATTTTTTTAATTTTTTTCCCCTTTAAAATAATTTTATATCAGGTTTGAAATACACAGTAATATATATTCAAAATGACAAGAAATTCACGGTATAAAATATATATATTTGAAACGGATGGTGAGTTCATGCAGAACGTATCAACGTGCGTGTGAGTGAGTTACAACGTAGCAAAACTGGAATGGATCTGGAAGATGAGAAAATATCAACGAGGTTGGGATAAATGATATAAAATTTGAAGGAATTTGATTGGATGGTGGCGGGCGCTGTAGCTGTCCAAATCCTGGAGGTCGCATTTGGTGGAGGTGTGCATTACGGCCTATGGACAAATGATTTCGACGTTTGTGATTTTTATTTGTTTCTGGTAAGCGTGAAGTGTTTGTACATGGCAATTTGGCAACTTTCATTTCCGATATGTTCACGGGAAAGAGAATCACAAATTCTTAATTCAAATCTCTGTTTAGACGATGTTCACGGGAAAGAGAATCACAAATTCTTAATTCAAATCTCTGTTTAGACATGTGGAAAATAAATTGAGGGAAAATAAATTGAGAGAAAATAAAAGGGATTAGCACTTTTTTCAATTTTATTTAAGCATTTGTCTGATATATAAATTAGTTTTTCGTCCCTTTAAAATGCATCAGTGAATTTATATTTTAATTTATTATCTTCTTAATTTTTTAGAAAAAAATTAAAGCTAAATTTTTTAAAATATAGGACTGGTAAATTTGATTTAAATATAACGGATAATTAATAAATGTTATAAATAATTATTAAATAATATAAATATATTATAAATATTTAACAAAATTATATTAAATTATTATTATTGATAAGTAAAATAATTAATAAGAGTAAATAATATATTAAAATATAATTATTTTTAAGCATATATAAAAATGAATATTATAATTATATATTCAAAATATTTTTTAATTTATTTATTATTATTTTAATTTTATATGATTTATTAATATAAAAGTTATTTTAAAAATAAAAAATTCATAATTAACAAATTAAAAAAAAAATACAATCTAAATTAAAAAAAAAAAATCAATGCAATTATCAATCGACTGATACAAGCTACAGTTTACCTATCAAACCGTTTTAAGTTGGGAGTTAATTTCATAATAAATTAGTTGTAAGCAAATTTTTTCAAGTATCTAAATTTGTAATGAGCCTTGTAAGTTTAATGCATTAAATTAATCCATCAAACACGACACAAATTTGTCTCCATTGTCCAGGATCCCTATAAATGAAGTGTCTGGCAAGTGTGTGCTACAAGTAAAGAGAAGAACCAAAAATCTCACTGCAAAAGATTTTTCTTGCTCGCTATTTTTCACTGCTCAACTTTGCTAGCGACCTCAAGCTAGCTGCACATATGGCAGATTCCCAACCTTTGCACGAAACCCAATCAGTATCTGAGACCAATGATCAGCCCAAACAAAAAGACATCATCACTTTCATTGATGCTGAATGATACAATGCTGCGGCTGAAGGCCAAATCGACAAATTCAAGGATTACACAGAGCCTCTGGATCTTTTGCGTACCCCAAAGAAAAATACAGTCCTATGATTTTTTAAATTTATATAATAATAATTTCTCTATTTCATTAATTCCCATGAATTTAATAAAATATTTCAAATGATCATTAACATAATTATTATATTAATTTAAATTAACTATTTTATTAGCGACGAAGATCTATTACTAATTAATTCATATTAATTCGTCACTAATTTTGTTTAAGCAACCATTTATCTGTCACTAAATTTAAAAATAATTTTAATTTTTAGTATTACTATATCACAAATTAAAATTTTGATATTCTTTTAATAGTAGCTTATGCTAAAAATCCTATTATAATACTATATTTTTAATTCTATAAGTATTATAAATTCATTTATTAATAATTATTTAATTTATTATAGTAAAATTATTATATATTAAAAATTAACTATTTGATTAACATAACTATAAAATTATTATTAAAAAAATAAATAAAATTTCGCAGTAAAATACAAACTACAAAATAGGTAAAGAAATAAATCTATCAACAGATGCAACATAAAAAAACAACTCATCGTAATAGAAAAATTTGGGAAAAGACGCACAAAGCACCCGTTAGTTTCTCAATTCAAGAGGATCTAATGCTCCTATTACGCCTACCAAGAGAGAATGATTGTGTGTATAGATAAATTTTTTTAGGCAATATGGGAATTGCCCTAATTATATGACTAATATTCATATCTTTTAAGGCTATAGCGAGGTCACATAGTGTTTCAAAGCAGAGACCTGAACATGGACCAATGAAGAGGCTGAGTGGTATAGCATATATAATTGCAATTTCTTTAAGTAAATCAGTCCATATATATAGGATTACTCAAAACACTTGGAACTAAGCATATATAATAAATACAGTCCTACATGTTTACATTATAGCAGCCAAAAAGGAAGAGGAAGAATCCATTGAATTTGTGAAGCTAGTTATCAGCAAGTGTCCATCGCTGCTAGCTGAGCCCAATATCAGAGGCGAAACTCCGCTGCATCTTGCAGCAAGGTTCGGGCACAACAATATAGTCGAATTTCTTATTCGGGACATCAAAAACGCTCAATACGAAGATCTTGAGAGCAGCGCAGAGGCGTCAACAAGTGATAAGATGCTGAAGAAGACAAGCCCAGATGGAGACACAGCCTTACATGAGGCTGTGAGATATGATCATCCTCGAGTGGTGGAAACATTAATTAGAGAAAATCCTGAATTTGCAAACATAGCTAATGCCGCCAGAGAAAGCCCGCTTTACCTTGCGGCGTTGAGAAACAACAATATCATTGCTTCTAAGATACTGGAGAAATGTACCTCATCGGCGGCATACAGCGGTCCCAATGGCAGAACAGCTTTGCACGAAGCTGTGATAAGTGAAGATAAAGGTACACTTCATTTCAGCTATCTTCTTCTTCTTCTTCTTCTTCTTTTGAAACTTCATTTCCGCTATCACCAAAAGTCCTTTCCTTTTCTAAAGAAATTGGGAGAAATATTAATTCTTGGGAAATTTCTTCTCCACACAACCTTTCTCATGTGGCAAAGCCCTAAATAAAACTAAACCACAGTAAACCTGGTGTTAACAACGCCATTAATTAGATTTAGGCCAGGGCCGGTTCAGGTATTGAATTGGACCAAAATTGGCCGGGATTAATAATTTAAGGGCCTGAACCGGCCTGAAATCGGCAATAGGAGAGTAAGTTTCAGTCTCTCTCTCCAAGCCTTGAATCGGAATGAAATTGGTGGTTGAACCGTAGATCCAGCCAGATTTAAGCAAGATATTCTTTTTAAAAGATACTGGTAACTCTAGAGTGCTCCTAGTAACTTTAGAGGGCTCCTAACCATTTTGAACCATAATTAAAACTATCAAAAACCCAAATTAGAGTTCAATCAAACCAAAATCGGCTAGAACCGTAGTCAATCAATTCGATTTCAATTTGTATCCTAACTAGGCCTTAAACCATCAATTTTAGCCCAAAACCAGGTAGACTGGTGGCCAAGATAGTCGATTTGGTTTAGTTTTCTGAGCAAAAATAGATAGAACCAAAATGAATGGAATAGTTTATTTTTTTAACTAATTATTATTAAGACTCAAATTAGAGTTAAAAATAGGAAATAGAAATTCGATATAAAATAAGTTCTCAAAACGACACTCAAATCCATAAATCAAATTAAATTGAAACGAATCAATTTATTTGATTTAATTTGATAAAATTTTTTATTTATTTTATTTAATTTAATTTTTTCCATAATTCAATTCAATTTGATGTGTTAAAAATTTTAATTTCTCAATTTTTTAAATCGAGTGGACCTATGCTTACCCCTGCAACGGGGGAAATGGAAAATAAAAGGACGATGATTCAACCTACCACCTTATACATACATAGTCTAAGCTAATTAATTTATTTTGTGGGCCAATTGAATAATAATTTTCTTTTAAATTTTAATTATAATTATATTATTGTAAATGTTTGACATTTTATATCCAATTGACCTGCAACAAATTTGGCTCTGTAAAGTTCTGATTGATTTGATATAATTGTTCAATAAGATTCAAAATTCTGCACATCCTTAGTTCCGAGACATTAACTAGCCATTCAAGTAATAACTATGGACAAATTTCTCTCGGCTAATAATATTTATTTTGTGCATATTACCCTTTAGATCTGACAGAAAAACTACTGAAACAAAAGAGTCATTTGGCCAAAGAACAAGACAATGAAGGATGGACTCCGCTTCATTATGCTTCCTACGCCAATCATCTTTCAATTGTGGAAATGTTACTAGAGTATGATAAATCTGCTACTTATATTGGCGACAAAGTTGGAAAGACACCTCTTCATATAGCAATTCTCAACGGCAATAGACATGTAAAGATGGTGAAAAAAATTATCTCATACTGCCCAGATTGCTGCGATCTGGTTGACAAGAGAGGTCGAAATGTTCTCCATTTTGCTGTGGAAGGCGATAGTAATGAAGGATTCAGAACTTTAATTGAAAAACCTTTCCTCGCCAACCTAATTAATCAGAAAGATGAAGATGGGAACACTCCGATCCATCTATTCGCTACTCATGACTTTTATGCTGGTAATCTTATACAACAGCACACAATTGATAAAATGATCGTCAACAAAGAAAATTTAACCGCTCTGGACGTGGTGGTAGCAACGAAGAATGAAAGCTTTGGGATATTTCTGGTAAACCAACTTAATCTCACAAACTGTAGATAATGGCAATCCTACTTTTATTTAGCTTGATTGGTGTTTGAAAATGAAACCTCATAGACAACTCCAGCTCAAACTCATAGTTATGTATTTTTATTCACTTCGATTGGCATAGGCATTTATTTGTATTGGAACAAAACAGTGAATGAATTTTCAAGTTACAGGGATCTACAGCAAAACACCTAAAGAAGCCTGGATATAAACGAGGTCGGCATTCAATCAGGCAGGCACCACCTCATATCATGTCAACGATCGACAATGAGCTCATAACTTACCTCGGGAAAGCGAGTGAATCCCATCAGATAGTAGCCACCCTCATAGCAACAGTAACTTTTGCGGCAGGTTTCACCTTACCTGGTGGTTACAGTGGTCAAGATGGCCCTGACGAAGGAACAGCAATTTTAACTAGAAAATCAGCCTTCAAAACGTTCCTTGTAACCGACACCCTTGCGTTGGCCCTCTCCATTTTTGCTGTGCTTATCCACTTCATTTTGGCAATGCAACCACCCAAGAGAAAGTTTTATGATCTATTCTTTCGGGCATATCATTTCACTGTTGTTGCTCTGGCTTTAATGGTGGTGGCATTTATGACAGGTGTGTATGCAGTGTTGCCACATTCCTCATCAGGTCTTGGGGCTGCCATTTGTGTCATCGGAAGTTGTTTGGCCTTATTGTGTTGCTGGGTCCTCAAGGCTGCGTTTGTGATTGAATTTAATTGATATTAATATTTGAACTGTTGTAAGATTAAAGAATGGTGTATAATTGGAATAAATTGTAAAATTTTGATGGAAATTAATGTTATTATGTTTCTAACAAGTTTTGACTGAATTATTTTCATTAATTGTTCTATTTTTTCTTTAAGAATTTATCATGAAAAACTTTACATGTATATTTAGTCTTATTTAATTTAATGCCTAAAAATATATTATTCAAATCCAAATTTAAATCTCTACTCTCCTGATTCTTCTACTAAAAAAATGAAAACCTTTGAGTGTAATTTAGCATTAGTCTAACATTTTAATCCTTAATTAGTGTTAAGATTTTTTTTTAACTATTTTTGCTTAATTAGGATTGAGTATGGTTGAATTAAAATTTAAAAGGTGAATTATTTTCTTTTAAGGTTGATTTAAAATTGTCAGTAGTTCCTTATTGTTTTAAAATGTAAATTAAAAAGCTTCCATATTTTACTTTCCTAGTTAAAAGTGATATAGATTGACCTGGTTTCCGAACCAAAAGGTAAACGAGTTAGTTTCCAAAATCTGGAGGAAGTAGAACACCTTAAAAGGTTAAAGTGTTTGGATAATTCTCAGAGTATTCGGACAGTTGATAAAGCGTTCGGATAATTCTTAAAGTGATTGGACAATTCATAAAGTATTCGGATAAAACTATTGATCGGTCAAAGAATGGTAATGTATGTGTTCGGATAAGTGTCAGTTATATAAAGAAGAGTATGTCCTATAATACAACCGGGAATGAAGGGAAAGAGCTAGTAAGATTCCGATTAAAGTGGAAAAGGCATTGTCTTTACCCTATAAGTACGGTTCATATTGATATCCAAGGTGCGCAATTTCCTTATTTTTTACTGGCTAATATTTATGCTCTTTTAGTAATTATTGACTTGAGCATCAGAGTGGCCTCAGCTAGGTTGCCAGCCTCATCTGTTCTCTCTAGTGTCAAATATAATCCGATCTGATTCTAGCTCAAGAATCTCAAGCAACATCAAAAGTCTTTCCGTTTAATTTTTGTTAAATTTGTTATTAATCAAAGGATAATTAATTTAATAATCCCTAAAATACCTTAAAATATTATTACAATCCAAATAAATATATTTTTGATAAGAAATAAAATGAATACTTAGGCTTCATTTGTTTAACGGAAATTATTTTCCTAAAAAACATTTTCTACATTTTTTGACGTTTGGGACACTTAAGAAAATTGATCAATAGAAAATATTTTTCTAAAAAAAAGGAAACTAAAATATTTTTAAAGAAAATGACTTTATTTTTACAAGAAAAAGTCATTTTTCATTTTTTAAACTTTGATAATAATATTAAAATGTGAACACATATATATACATAAAATAAATATATACCATTAATTTAATATTACAACTAAATAACGAAAAAAATTTTTTTTCATGAAATATATTTTTCATATACAAATTATTGTCCTTGAAATAAATGAAGCCTTGAATTTTCTTACTTTCTTAGAACTACACAGAAGTTTGAGCAAATCTTGACATAAATATTTCAAGCTAAGTTTTTCCCCAACTATAATGCAACATTTTTATTGAGTCATACATATTTACACTAAAAAAACCACTATATATTTAGGGATGGAAAAATCCATCGCTAAATCGCTAATTCATCTAGATTATTATGGCTTCTTTTAAAATAAATTATTTATAAAAAAAAATTTAATTATTGATTTTATTTTTTTAAAATGAATTTATTTTTAAGTTAAAAAAAATTAAATTCTTTTATTTTAAACATGAAAATTAAGTAAAAATAAATCAATTGAATTAAATTCTTACAAAACTATAAATTAACGTTACAAATTTTTGTTGCTTGTTTGGATTTCATTGCTAATGCTAATTATTTTCATTGTCATTAAATCCATTCAGATGTTAGCTCCATAAAGGAATTGAGTTCATGGATTACTAGTTCAACCATTGAATCATAAAATTATTAATTAAACATATATATATTAATGAAATATTACTAGCTAATTTAAAATAATATATATATATATATATGTCTCTACGACAACAACCAAAGTCAAATCAAAAGGTTATGGAGCCAAACTTTAAACTTATGAGATGTAGAGGGATTGATTGAATTTACATTCATAATCTGAATCTTCCATCTGAGGTTTTGTTAATTTATATATTCATGAGACCATATAATTACCATATAAACATGAAATTAAATTGAATACTATTTAATGGCAAATTAAATTTCTCAATGAAAATCAATCGAAACACATCAATTGTTCATCATTTTCTATTCATATTATTACTTAATAAATGATCAGCTTATGAAACTGATCATGATTATAAGCTTCATGAATTTTCAAAATTTTATAAAATTTATTTAAATATTATATGCAATGCCAATTCAAGTTTTTATCTGAACTTGGAAATGTTGTGCTAATATACAATCAGTCAATTTCCGATAATGCTAAACGACGTTTTTATTCATATAACTCCTAGCCGTTTACCCAAAGTCAATGTATAGTTAGTAGTCGACTCATGAGATGTGTATCCAAATTATTAATAAATAGTTAGAAAACTAATATAACAATATTTTTAAAGCTACTTCATCAATTAATTATGACCATGTCAATGGCCGGATTTGAACAAGCCAGCATTAGGAAGCTAACGTATTCAACCAACTCTATATTACATTAGTTTATTTATGGCTTTATCGTTGCTCAAGCACTAAGGCTATATGCATTTGGTATTACCTTCCATTACATCAATGATGGAGCCAAAATTTTAGCTTTAGAGGCCCAATTAAAATACATAATTTATTAATAAATTACTTGTGTAGGTGTTAATTGAAAGAATTTATTAATTAACGATGATAACCATTTTATAACTATAAAACAAAAATATTTAATAAATATAATAATAAAGATAAACCTTTAATTTTTTTTAAAAAAAAAGTTGATTTGCTAAAAATTAAATGGAATTGCTATTAGTTTAAAAATATAACAAATGATTAATATTGTGAATTGCTAAAACTAAAATATATTGATAGCCTAATATTAAAAAATTTGTAAGATTTATCTCAAATCTATTTCTTTAAAAAACATTATGAAAAACAAATTCAGTTAAAATTATGTATTAAATAAAATAAAAAAATAAAAAATAAATTCAGTTAAAATTATAGATTAAATAAAAAAATAGCATGGTTTAACTTCTAATATTATGAAAGAAATTTTTTTTTTCCTAACTTGAGTATGAAGACATTTTAGCAAGAAAAAAAAATCCAAAATAGTAGTGAGATTATAAGAAGAAAGTTATTAATATTTTAAATTAATAAAAAAATATGAGAGAGTTATGTTAGACTTTTCTTAAATGATATTATCCAATAATTTAAATTTTAAAGAATAAAAATAAGTGATTGTAGATTTATTAGATGAGAAAATAATAAAATAAAATTAATGAAAAATATATGGTCAAGAAACAATAATAATTTGGATTTTTTTTCTGGTAAGAGAATTTATATTTCATTGTATCATTCTTTTAATAAAAAATTTAAATTTTTTTAATATAAATTTACCATTAAACTCACATAAAACTTTTAAAACCCTTAAACTTCCATACTCATCAAAATTTAATATAAGAATTGAAAAAATATTGAAAAATTACTATTAAATCCTTAAAAATTTTTAAAATTTTAGGGGGTCTAGTGCCCTCCTTGGCCCCCACATGGCTCCGTCTATGCATTACATAATTATTTTTTTCATAATAAAAAAAAAATTTGATGCAATGAAATCAAGTTGATAATATAATCAAATACATTTTAATTAATATAATCATCATTACATATTAAAAATAAATTTAATTATGATTATTTATTTTAATTTATTTTATTTATTGTCACTATGACCACTCGGATACTACTATTCACTGCTATTATCACCATTGCATAGCCGCCGCCACCATCACTCGATTACAACTACGAACATTCAGCTACTACCATTATCAGCACCACTACTCGGTCATCACTAATACTATTACCACTGTCTGACTAGCACTATTACTCGGTCACCACTACCACCACCATTCGACCATCACCATCACCACTCGGCCATTGCCACTACCATTACCACCACCACTACCATCACTACCACCACTTGTCCACCACCTCTAACACCATCCCTACCTTGCCATCATCACCACCCCACCATTAGAGCCACCACCACAGTTGGTTACCACCACTGCCATGACTACCTAGCCTTCATCACCATCCTGCCACTACCTCCACTGTGACCACCACCAGCACTTGCCACTACTACCACCACCACCACCATTATCAACCTGCCACCACCACCACTAGTCAATTACCGATTACTAAAACCATTACCACTTATTATTAACCTAAAAATAAATTAACTATTAAAATAAAAATTATATCATCACATTATGTTATTTACATATTTATGTTACAAATGAACATAGAGATGCAATAATAATTATATTACATTATTTATTTCATTATATAATTAATTACATTATATTACATTACATAACAACCTAAAAGTAAAATATCTTAGCAATGAATTTTAAATTTGGTTTAAGTTGTTTTGATTTTCATTGTTGTTTTGTAAGATTGTTCAAATTTGCAGCTACAAGGTGAGATTATTGTAAAAATTTTATTTGGTTTCACATAAGAAGCACTTACCTTAATCACACAAATATCAATTAATTAAAATATTTGTGGAACTTGAGCATGATGAAACAAATACTTTGTGATATGTGGCAAGGCACAAGGGCACGTTTGATTGTTGTGGGTTGGTTGAAATTTGGGGCAGATCTGAAACTGTCCCCAGCATAACTCAAGCTGTTTATTCTAAGTCAATCTAGTTAATTAGCAGTCGATCCACTCATCAGATGTGGATCCAAACTATTAATAAATTGTTAGAAAACTAATATAACAATATCTTAAAGCTACTTCATTAATCAAGTTGAATTTGAATAAGCCACCATAGGAACCTAACATATTCATCCAGCTTATAGTCAAAGATGTCCGGCAACCCTTTACCTATTTACTTATTAATGAATGAAAATTTCTTATTTAAATTCTGTCTATTATGAATTAAAAAACAAAAATGAATGCTTTAAATTAACTCATTACCAAACCTAAATTTGTCTCCACTCTTCAGGATCCTTACAAAAGGCAGTGTCTGGCAAGTGTGTGCTACAAGTGACAAGAAAAATCTAGCTGCAAAAGCTTTTTCCTGTTCAGTACTTTTCATTGCTCAACTTTGCTAGCAACCTTTACCTAGATACGTATATGGCGGATTCCCAAGCGTTTCCCGAAACCCAATTAGCATCTGAGATCAATGATCAGCCCGAACGAAAAGACATAATCACTTTCATGGATGCTAAATGGTACAATGCTGCAGCAGAAGGCCAAATCAACCCGTTCAAACATTACGCAGGCCCTCTAGATCTTTTGCGCACCCCAAACAAAAAATACAGTCCTACATGTTTACATCACAGCAGTACAAAATGAAACGAAAGAATCCATTGAATTTGTGAAACTAGTTATCAGAAAGTGTCCATCGCTGCTAGCTGAGCCCAACATCAAAGGTGAAACCCCACTGCACATTGCAGCAAGATTGGGGCACAAAAATATAGTCGAATTTCTTATTCATAGCATCAAGAAGGCTCAATTCAAAGACCTTGAGAGAGGCGCAGAGGCATCAACAAGTGACAAGATGCTGAAGAAAACAAGCACAGACGAAGACACGGCCTTACATGAGGCTGTGAGAAATAATCATCCTCAAGTGGTGGAAATATTGATTAGAGAAAATCCCGAATTTGCGAACATAGCTAATGCCGCCGGAGAAAGCCCGCTTTACCTTGCAGCGGCGAGAGAGAACAATAGCATTGCTTCTAAGATATTGAAGATATGTCTCTCACCGGCATACACCGGTCCCAACGGTAGAACAGCTTTGCACGAAGCTGTGATAAGTGGAGATGCAGGTACAGTGAGTTCATTTCCGCTACCAGTTACCCAAATATATTTTTTTTTCCCTCGTTCTTATTTTAATTTAGGTCGATCAAGCTCAATTTTATCATAGCAGATTTAACAAGAAAAATGCTGGATAAAAACAGCAGTCTGACCAGAGAACAAGACAAAGAAGGATGGACTCTGCTGCATTATGCTTCCTACTTCAATCTTCTTCCAATTGTGGAAATGTTACTGGAAGATGATAATAAATCTGCTGCCTATATTGGCGAAAATTAAGGAAAGACACCTCTTCATCTTGCGATTCTCAATGGCAATAGCCATTTAAAGGTGGTGGAAAAAATTATGTCAGACTGCCCAGATTGTTGCGACCTGACTGACAATAGAGGCGGGAATGTTCTCCATTTTGCTGTGGAAAGCGGCAGTTTTAAAGGAATGCGACTTATTACTGAAAAACCTTCCCTGGCCAACCTAATCAATCAGAAAGATAAAAAAGGGAACACTCCAGTCCATCTAGTCGCTGCTCTTGGCTTTGAAGATTGTTGTCTTACAGAACACCACCTAGTAGATAAAAAGGCCGTCAATAATAAGAATTTAACCGCTCTGGACGTGGTGCTAGAAACGAAGCATAAAAGCAAATTGCCATTACCGGTATTCCAACTTGATTTTATGCCCATAAGATTGGAAGGCATTAATTTGTTTTTGTAACAGCACAGTTCTTGTTGCAGGGATTGACAGCAAGATTCTTAAAGAACGCTGGATATAAACGAGGTCGGCCTGTAATCCGGCTGAAATCACCTGATAGCATGTCAATAGTTGACAATGAGCTAATCCGTGTATTCGAGGAAACAAGTAAATCCCATCAGATAGTAGCCACTCTCATAGCAACAGTAACTTTTGCTGCAGGTTTCACCGTGCCTGGCGGTTATAGTGGTATCGATGGCCCTGACGAAGGAACAGCAATTTTAACCAGAAGATTAGCCTTCAAAACTTTCCTTGTAACCGATACCCTTGCGTTGGCCCTCTCCATATCTGTTGTGCTTATCCACTTCTTATTGGCATTGCAACCAACCAACAGAAAGATCTTTTTTCTGTTCACTTGGGCATTTATTTTCACTGTTGTTGCTATGGAATTAATGATGGTGGCGTTCATGACAGGTGTGTATGCAGTGATGCCACATTCCTCATCAGGTCTTGCGGCTACCATTTGTGTCATCGGAAGTTGTTTTGCCTTATTGTGTATCTACCTACTCAAGTTTTGTTTGTGTGATTAAGGATTATGTGAAATTCTTGCTTAAACTAGGTATATTTAATATATAAATATGTAAGACTATATATCTTATATCTTGAGTTTATAATGAACCGAATTTAAGTAAGAAGAATTCAAGAATTATATAGATTAATAGATATTAATATTTGGACAATTAAGAAATTATGTATTATTGGGATAAATTATAAAATTATGATAAATTGTATAAGTTATGATTAACTAAATTTGGATTAAAAGTAAACTTACTTAAAATTTAATTAGCAAAAGCAACAAAGATTTAAGTAAAAACAAATTAAAAGAAGACTAGAGATTTTGACTTTACTTGATCTATTATGTAATTTTAATTAATTTTTTTAAGCCATAAAAACAAAGATTTCATAAATAGCCCATAGCTTTTAGCCTTTGTTCCCACTCTAGTTCTAAACTTATATCAGTTGTTATTTCTATTGGATTTATAACACACTTTCCAGCAATATCACAAATTTAACATCAAATAAGCATTATCCCTAATAAAAATATCATAAATCGATAGATGATAATCACGATCTCTTATGCATAGAATATACTAATTATAATAAAACTCTAAGCATTTTATCTCTATACATTTTCTTTTAGAATTAAAAAAAAAAGGTAACATAATTATTAAATTATCAATGTAATAGCTTTCAAAAGTTAATAATTAACATAAAAATAACAAATCAACTTTAATTGAATTTTAAACTTAATTACACAACTTTTTATTAAATTTTCTTTTTATTTATCTAAAATTTCATATTACATTAATGCGAAATTAAAGCACACTTCAACCTTTTTTTTTAAACAATCGAAAACATCTTTCAAATTTATATAATAATAATTTCTCTATTTTATTAATTCCCATGTTTAATAAAATATTATTAAATGATCATTAATATAATTATTAAATTAATTTAAATTTACTATTTTATTAGCAAAGAAGATCTGTTGCTAATTAATTCATGTAAATTCGTCACTAATTCTCTTAAAGCAACTATTTATCCATTGCTGAGTTTAAAAATAATTTTAATTTTTAATATTATTGTATCAAAAATTAAAATTTTGATATTGTTTTAATAGCAATTCTACTTATATTGAAAATCCTATTATAATATTATATTCTTAATTCTATAAATATCATTAATTCATTCATTAAAAATTATTTAATTTATTATAATAAAATTAATAAAATTACTATTAAAAATTAACTATTTAATTAACATAACAATAAAATTATTATCAGAAAAAACTATGTAACAATTTCGCTGACAAATACAAACTGCAAAATAAGTAAAGAAATAAATTTATCAATAGATGCAACATAAAAAACAATTCACTGTAATAGGAAATTTGGGAGAAACTACATATTCAAGAAAAGAAATACTTTGCAGATGCCACAATGTAGGGAGACTAAGAATGGCCATAATAAAAATTATATACAAAGTTAATAATATTAGTACTTAAAAAAATATTTGAGGTTTACATTTTTTAAGCAAATAACACAAAAGTCACTTCTTGATATTAAGCCGCAGTTAAAATATTTTTAATTTATTTATTTATTTATTTATTTATTATTATTATTATTATTATTATTTTTAAATTTTTGGGTTGTTACATTCTTCCCCCCTTAGGAAAAATTCGTCCTCGAATTTTTGAATAAATAAGAGATAAGGAAAAGAAGATTATTAGAACAAGTGCAATCATTACTCCTCGTATATTATATATGACATTCTACTGCTCTCTGATTTTACTATAGTGTCCTAACTGTCATCATCTCTTTCTAGAGATGCTCTTATCTCTTGGCTATTCATTGACCATTCTTCTGACATCTCAAGTATTCACTATACCTCCACTACTCTCGACTTGATATCTGATAACTTTAATCAACTTTGGCGCTTACCTCACTTTTATTACGCCCTAACGTGTCTCTTGGTGACTTCAGTCTTCATTCCTTTATTTCAATAATCTTTGTTTTCCCAAAACATGACTTATGTTCCTTATCCTAAGGCATCCTATGAGTAGCTTTCCTATAGCATCTAATCTAGGCATCTTGTTCGAGATCTTCACTCTTCTTATGACCTTAGTGGTCAATACCTATAAATCTTCTCACTCCCATGATACTTCAAATTTTTAATCTCTTTTGTGTCATTACTAAGGTACTTAGACCAACCTCTGTCCATCTTATGTAACTAGTTAGGTAGAGTTCCCTCCAAGGGCTAAGTGTACCATTTATCAACATTGGAAAGTGAACTGGGTCTCTTCTCTTATATAACAAAAGTGTTTATATTCCCTGACAACTCAATCCATGCGACTTTATCATTTCCCACTCCACCTCTAGAATGAAAATATCTAGACTTCTTCCTAAAGCTTCTTAGTATGTGGCATACTTTTGACACATTGGCACTCAGATCAAGGCTCTACTACTCCTTTAATCTATCATCTCATAATAACTTATTTCAAACATCCCTTAGTGTATTCCTAGCATACCTATCCCTTCTTATCCTCATCATTATAACTAGCTCTACCGAGCTTTCTTCCTGTCTCTTGGATCTTATCCACTTCCTTTTCCTATTTCTGGTATTGTTGATATCTTTTCAACTTACTGTACTTATTCCTTAATCTTAGTCCTATTTCACCCTTACACCTTTTTCCTTCAAGGATGTCCATCCCATCATCAACTTTAACTTTCATTTTATTTCTTAGTCTTATCTTGATTACTAGTTCCATTACTTCGGGAATTCTAACCTTACGATTTATTCCTACCAGCACATTCTTCACTTTATGTAACACTTGTAATTAACCATGGAAAATTCTTTTTGTATCCCCTTTTTCCAACTTAACTATCAGAACATTATCATTCCCTACCAGCCTTAATAGGAAATTGCTCATCCTGGATGGATAAGAGCCCCTGAAACTATAAGTTCCATCTAAACTAACACGGCTGTGGGAAATGTGTGCCATGCCTTAATTCCAAACAAGATACTTCACGTGTTCATTCTCCTTAATATAATCACATATACTGCTCATAGCTTTCCAAACTTCAGCCTCAACTTTTCCCATTAGCAACAATTCCTTTCACTGTAACTCATTAGCAATTAGCACTTCCTCCAGCTTATAGTTCAAAAGGGTTGTAAGCCCTAGTAACTAGCTCAATTTAACTCCTGTCACTACTCTGATCGTCCTTTCATACTTAACACTAGGTATGCACTTACTGTTATTCTCATATAAGGAAATTGTGTATGAATTGGTGCCTACCAAACTCTCAAATAACTAGGTCTCCTTGATTCAGTTTCTATTCCTTATATAACACTCTAGAATCAAAAGCGCGAGATAAACTTGAAAAGAAAGAAAAATATCCTCTTATATTCAACTACACCCGATTGTCCATATAATAACGTTTAACCTACGTTCATTGGTCTTTCTCTTCAAATTCCATCATCTCCTAGCACAATTGTGCTCTACCTATAAGGTATCATCTACCTGAACCCTTTACCGCACCATTGTCCTTCCTGACGTAATATTTTATAACTTATTAACTTTACTTATACTCAACCTATGATTCATATCTATCATCATTTATATTGTGTCCTTAACTTTTGTTGAATCCTGAAAGATTTCTCTTACTAATAAATTCTTGCAGCACTAATTTCACCCTTATCTATGGTCATTAATTTGATCTTTGTACTTTCTAGTGATTTATAACCACCCATACTTGTCACTTTTCGTTCTACCCCTACTGTTGTTCTGTCGTTATTGCTTCACTACAAAGTAATTCTGTTGATCACACTAAAAATATTTGCCTGACATTCATAACGAACCTCTAACTACCTTCTCACTATCTCAAAAATCTAACCCAAAGCCTATGTGTCATTATCTATCATTCTTTTCCTCTCATTATACCTATTTGATACCTTAGATTAACTTTTATTCAACTTACTACTTACTAACTTCTTTTTCTCTGCCTAATTAGATAGTCCGCAATACCACTGCACACCTTCTAGCTTTTGCTCATTATTATTGTATTCCCCGCCTAATCTTCTTGATACTGCTAACAAGTTAAAAGACTCTTGCCCCATTGCTATCCACTTCACTTTAGGAATAGGAAATAGATAGAGTATGATCCAATCATGCAACTCCAAGCTCTATATTTTAGCCCCTGGCACTACCTCAACTACATCATGCTATGAGTATCACATTACTAGATTTCATACCTCCATCACTATTCTCACTAATGTGGTCCCATTTTGGGTTCTCCATCCTTGTCATTCACCTTGCCAAGAATAACACTTAGCCTAACCTATATCTTAACTTTGTTCCTTTTATTATGCGCCCTTCAGGTTGTCCTTTCATTTATTTCCTTTGTCTTACTCAAAATAGAACTTGACTATTCTATCCCTGGTTCCATTCTTCTTCCTAACATGACAGTTGTACTTGCTAACTATATCTTTCAGAGTCTTTACCGCGTTATCACATATCTGTGCTACTCAGATTTGGTCCTTTGATCACTCTAGCTAGTACTTCCACTGGTATTTAGATTATATTGCATCTGCAATCAATTGTCCAAACTTTCATTCTGCACTTTCTCTATCCATTGGTCTTCTGTGATTTATCTTCGCTAATTTATTACTCTTAACACTACTATAATTACATTATACTATTGTTTTGAACAATATAAGTTAGAAAGTAACTCAGGAAATTGCAGTCACACTTTTATTGTATGATCTCTATTCTTATCCTTTAGTTTACATAATACCCTTACTACCTCGAGAACTGATTCTGTAACAATTTTTATTTATTTGTTATTATTATTATTATTATTTTTCCATGTTTACTCAATTAGCCAAAACTTAAGATACCGGGCACCCAAACCCGTCATCCAATTCAAAGGATTTACATCCATCATGATCTGATTATATATGATTCCTATAATGGAACTTGTATCCTCTCCAGGATACCCGAGCCAACTACTCTCTATCACATGCTACAATCCCATCTGGGACACTACTCCATAAGTTTTCATTATCAGTAATAACCTTCAATCCCTTCTAAAAAGATAGGACTATACCCTAACTTACTGCAACAAAGGTACTGCATTTACCACCTTGCCAAAACCATGTCAAATTAATGACTCTCTTATCATATCATAGCTCTGTAAATCATCAATTCATAGTTCCGACCTTCTCTAGGTAGTAGGTTTGTACTTTACACCTTTTTGATACACACAAAGTATACTATTCTCCCTAAGCTCTAAGCAAAACGTCTGTCGTACTGCAAAAACCATCCAAAATTCCATACCAAAGACCAGATGGTCTCACTCTATAGAAGTCACCTTTACTTTGCAACTAATCCGCAACCTCTGGTCTGATGGCAACTCTTGATGTAACTTTAGCTCATGCTAGGGTAACCGAGTCACTGACTCTAGTTACCACCCAACTATGACCTTTCAATATTCTAACTCTAGACTCTTAACCAAGAGTTCCCAACTCCTCTGCAGATATAGAACTCTGTTCTGGTATTACTGTACCAAAACAGAGGCCATCCGTAAACACCTTCATTATGGAGCACCACGGGGATGCACGCAGCTCTACACAATAATCTCATGTCGGTACTGTAATCTGCAGCTTACAGAGCATACATCGAGAATATTGTATAGTTACTACGATACGTCCTGACAGACTAAGTCTCCTAATCTCTTATCTCTCTTGAATCTACTATTATCATAAACTTACTCTGACTGGGTCATCCACTAACGACTGCCAGCAGTGGTATCCTCATCCTTATCTAGGGCAACTGTACTTTCAAGACTCACCTTTATGTACTCATGCCTTGCACGAAATGGGCACACCATTTAAACCCATATGATAAAAATATAGTATTTATTGGAGTACGTGTTTCCATGGTAGACCTCAATACGTCTGTTAAATCTATTTCACGTTTCTTTGTACTCCACGAAAATTAAGACACTAACTGAGGTGCTCTTATATTTCCCGAGTTATAACGCAGAATCTAGAAACAAAGAATTACAGAAAAAAGACAAAACAGCATCCTATACTCTGCATGTAACATCCTAACAAGACTCCTTTTACACTCCCAAGTATATTCTTCCCCATGAATCTGGAGCCTAAGCTCTGATACCAACTTTGTCACGACCCAACCTATGGGCCGGACCGGCACTAGGACCTGGGCCGGCATAAAGCCCCTGAGGCCCGTAGTAAGCCTTACTGTCCTCAAATCCATGACCAGGCCCACAATTTAGGCCCAATATGCATATAAAATAATTTAAGTTAAATTGTTATAATTTTATTTCGGGCCAACTTTAGCCAAGCAATTATCAGAAACTAAAATTAAGGGAGCCCAGTTCAACCCTATTACATCATTTACAAACTATTTAAAACTCATAAAAATTTTTCATTTGTTAATACAAAAACTTAAATTCATACAATTCCTGACAGGATTAATGCTACTACTAGTACATGCGGAGTTCTAAATTACGAATTTAGATAATAATAATAATACAGTTAAGAAGTTTTTATTTTCATAACCTGCGGGGAAAAGAACAGGTTATTCTGAAAAATGTCTTCTCCTGTAGCCTAGAAAAATATGGTGAACAGGAGTGAACATTTGACTCAGAAAGTAAAATATCAATTTTAACCATAATCTCTATAACTATCTAAAGCTAATGCACCCTGTAGAGTGAAATGCAACATCATCAATATTTTCACGTCATAACAGCAAAAAGGTAATCTGGAGCACTCACACACCCGATAAGGTCAAACAATACATATATGGGAGCTGATCCCCTATACAGCCCTCTTAATCCAACCTGTGCCAGCGAAGAACTCAAGCCGGACTTTCGCTTAATAAACCAAATCGGGGTCCCAGCGAAGAACTCAAGCCGTGTCTACCCTGAAGGACCGGGTCCCAGCGAAGATCTCAAGCCGTGTCTACCCGTCCTGTCCATAGCCAACACCATACCACACGCACGCCAACTCACGCACACTGCTCCAAATTACCACAACAACATCCATGGCACTTTAACAGTTGTGAATGCAACATAAAACGTGCCTAGAGTTTAACTACATAGATACATATTTATAAGTGATGCATGGGCATGCTTGAACATATAATAATATCGAAATTATAATTAAAATTAATATTTTACTCACAGTACACCGAGGACTATTGTGGCTGCTGGATGGAGGAAAATAGCTGACATCGATCACCTAATAATTAAATTATAAATTTATTAGTACTAAGTCAAAATAAAACTCTAAAGAGGCAACAGACAACCTAATTTATGCCGAAAATCCGACAGAGTTTCTCTTATACCTGGGACCTACCCAACTTGAAAAAGGCTTCAAAATACACTTCTATATCTGCCAATCACACAATCATAACTCAATCACATCACAAGGCCCCTCCTGGGCCCACCCAAACAGTCAATAATCCACAATTTGGAAAATTATTATTTAGCCCCCATAACTAGTCCTTTTGCAAAAACTACCCAAACGAGCTCTAAAAATTCTAAAATTTTTTCCCGCGGTCCTTAATAATATTATAAGGCTATTGCAAAAGAAATTATAATTTTCTGATCATCCACGAATATTTTATGAATTTTATTCTAAATCGGTATTAGCCGAAAATGAGCAACTTGGAGTTCGGGTTTACCTATGTCAATTCTGACACCTGGAACGCGTCCAGAACGTCTGAAAATGCTAGGATTGACTATAATATCGACCACGTTCTGAGACGGGCCATCGGGCAACCGAATCTAGCTGAAAATGCGGTCCCGACGCCGGGGAGCTATCCTCAATCCGATTGCACCTAAATTAAATCCAAATTGTGTTAATAATTATTATAAAATTATTTTTAAATTTTGGAAATCGAAAAAGTTCGAAAATCTCACCAAACGATCTAGACCGTCTAATTATTGCCTTTTTCAAACGGTGTCCGATCGGAGCTGGACCTGTCCTATTTCGAAGATCTCGTCGTCCTGAGTCCATCGGTGGCCTCGGATTTCCGATCCGACGGTCGGATCGCCGGAAAAGTAGCCGGAAAGCCACTGCCGTCACTTTCTCTCTCCTCTTTCTCTCTCTTCGAGACTCGCCGAAAACCTCCACGAATGGAGCACCACCAATCGGGATGGGAAGCCCGTGGTCCCAGGAGTCAAGCGCCACCCTCACCTGGCCGGAACGCCACTGGGAACCGCCGGAATCACGCCTGGAAGGACGCAGCTGCCACGCGCATTGGGGGCCTCCTCTCGCCACCTTTCGCAGTCCAGGGGGTTGCCGGTGCCGCTGGGGACCACTGGGAGCTTGCCGAACCTCTGCCGACCGTCGCCCGCCACTGGGTCGGCCGGAGACGCAGTGAACGGAGAGGGAGAGGGAGAGAGACGGGAGGAAGAGAGAGAAACGGGAGGGAGGGGCTTACTTCGTTTAAATTTTTTTTTTAACTTCTAATTACACTATTAGTCCCTCAACTTCTTAAAGGTTTACAACTAGGTCCTAAATTATTTTATTATGTTAAAGTTTATTTTAATTTTTAATTAATTAATTAATTTATTTATTATTATTATTATTTTTAAATTTTTGGGTTGTTACATTAATAATTTAAATAGCCAATAACAAAAATATTGTAATAAAATTTATGGATTATGCTAACATATGTTTTCTTAAAAGTTTAATAATTGCTTCTCATAATTTTTATTTGATCAAATACTATTGTCAGAAAGATCAATAATTGATTAAAAACCTATTATTAGTTGAAAAATAAAAATAAAATTATATTCATACATGAAATTTATTACTTCTTGATATATAAATGTTATTTTATTTTTTCTAAACAAAATATTATTTAGTTATTAAGTAGTCGTTCACATTTAGAATTATAATTACATATATTTTTAAAAAGATTTAATTAATTTACTTTTTACTAAATTATTGTCGTTGATTTATCTTCAAACACGATTAGTGTCTATTAATTATATTGAAATGGTATTAGGTGCTCCAATCACAATGAAATTATTTATTTTCATACATAAGCTAAAAACTCTCTGATTTAAGTATAAAAATAAAATAAAGTAATAAAAATTACTAACATTAGTTAAAACACACGAATTTAAATGTAATAAAATAAAATGATAAAATTATATTTATAAATAAAATTTTTATTTCATTTTGAATTACTTATCAAATAAAATTATAGTAAAAAAAAACTTCTATTAATAATTATAAATTATTAAAATTTTTAATATTGTAAATATTATAAAAAAATTAAGGACTTTTTGAAAATCCAATGTCCCTCCTTTCACTTTTATATATTATATAGATTAACTAAAAAGTCCTATTTTAATTATGCAAGTTTCACACTTTTTAAAGACGAATAATTTTTAAAGTTAAAAAAAATAAAGGAAAATGGATCAGGCCGAGAAGACAAGCCCAGCAAACAAAACCGAATTAGCCGACTAGGCCCAGGTCCCATAACAAACGGGACTCAGATGGACCAGGCCCATCAGAGAAGCCCTGAATGGCGATTGCATTCGTTGTGGGGAGTTTGCAGCACACGTGAATCACGGCTTCCCGAGCCGGCATGACGCCGTTTCGAATGCGTGACTAGAATTGCAAACGTGGATGGCGTTTGCCGTCGTCGTTCTCTTACACCTAGGTCCACGCGGTCCGACGCACCCGACCAGAGAAACAAGACCCGACATGTTTTCCATTCAAACCGGCTTTTCGTGTGAGCGGGTGGATGCGTTTTAACCGGATAAATTTTAATAGCTATTTTTATATAAATTTTTTTAAAATTTTATACAATAACCTTTTTTTTTAATTCTTAATAATTGATTTATATAATTTAGAGTAATAATAATATAAATAATTTTATTTTTTTTTATATAATAGTGATAAAATTAATTATAATATTTTTTATAAATTAATTATAAAAGAATACCAAACATACAGGATAATAAAATTTTAAACATATAATATCTAATTAAAAAAATTTTTACATCTTAATAATAATAATAATTATATATATTATCGTTACTTTAAATTATTTATATTAATGTATTATTTATAAATTAACTATTAAAAATTAAAAAAATTATTGCTTAAAATTTTAAAATTATATTTTTAAATTCAAAGAAATCTTTATTCTAATTTCTAAAATTTAAGATTAACTGTTAAATTTTACATTAAAGATGAACATTATAAATATTTTGCAATCGATTAAAGTTGACGTTATTTAATTACGAACTTGTTTTAATAGAGAAGCAAAGAAAGTAGCGGACAGAAATAGAGTGGTAGAAACAATAAAGTTTCATATAAGGGACCACAAATATTAATGATTTGAAAATGAATGTTTAAATATTAATAAGATTCCTATATTTTTTTTTGTTGTCCCAATAATGTGTCTAAGTAGGTCAATTGGACAATAATTGATTTTCTTGCTTTTACTTGAAAATAATAGAAAAATCGATGTTAATGTCATGACTCAGTCCTACGGGTCGGACCGGTATTAGGACTCAGGTCAGTATAAGGCTCTCAAAACCCATAGTAAGCCTAACTGTTCATTAACTCAACCTTAAAGCCCATGTATAAGCCCATTTCAAGAAACCAATCGATCAAAATCTGTCCATAATCCAGACCATTCAACAAAGAGTTTTTGACTCACCCGACCTGTAATCACAATATATAATAATTTGGGGAGTTCAGCTCACCCACAACATTCTCAATCAACACAATGTGATCACTGGGAGCTCAGCTCTCTCATTGACATAAACAAATAAATCCATAAGTCCACACATACATAATCAATAAGTTAACAAATTTAAATAGTTAATCTTTTACAGACCAAGTTAAATAAAATGTCACTAGCACATGTGGAGTTTTAAATTTTATTCAACAACAATAAACATAAACAAGGCACCAATGGACCTGCGAAGGAGGAGATAGGTCAATCACAAGAAAAACTCTTCTATAACCTTGGAAAAATTGGTGAACATGAGTGAGCATTTGACTCATAGAGTAAGATATTGATTTTAAAAATAATTTCTATAACTATCTATTTCTAATGTATCCTTAAATATGAAATGTAACACCTATCAGCAATTTCACCAATTTCAAGCAATATCCGCACAGAGAATAATTTAGAGTACTCACACACACCAATACATCACAACAGATATATATATATAGGAACTGATCCCCTATACAGCTCTTCTAATCTAAGGCTTGCTAGCGAGATTAACTCGAGCCAGGCTTTCGCTTAATAATCCAAATGTGGGGGTCAGCGAGATCAACTCAAAGTTGTACTCATCCTGACTTTCTCAAAAGGACGAGGCCCCAAGCGATACTAGCTCAAGCCGATTTGTCCGTCCTACCCATATCCTTCACACCACACCACACGCACGCCAACACAAGCACACAACTCCAAATTACACTAAGGAGACATCCACATCCATTTTTTAAATAGAAAATGCGACATAGAGCATGCCTAGTATTTAATTAAATACATATATTTATATTTAATGTATGAGTATGCCTTGAAAATATAATAAAATTAAAATTATAAATAAAATTAATATCTACTCACAAATTAACCGTTGATCACTGAGGTGGCTGGGGGAAGGAGAAAGACTGGCTTGGCTCACCTAAACATTATATCAAAAATTTTATCAATATTTATTCAAACAAAACTTCAAAGAGTCATAGGACAAATTTTAAATTTTGCCGAAAATCCCGTAGAGTTTTTCTTATACATAGGACCTACCCAACCTACAAAATGATCCAAATAACAATTCTATTGTACAAATCCTATATCCATATCTCATCATCATCATATGGCCCCTTCTGGACCCTTCAAAAACGTCAATACTCATAATTTTGAAAAATTACATTTTAGTCCCTATAAATATCATTTTATTATAAATAATTCAAACGAGCTCTAAAATTTTACCTCGCGATCTTTAATAATATTATGAAACTAATACAAAAGGATTTATAATTTTTTAGCTACTCATGAATATTTTATAGATTTTTATTCTAAATTTGACACTAGAAAATTGAAGAAACTTAAGGTTCGATTTATCTATGCAAATTCTGATGCTTGGAACGCGTTCGAGGTATCTGAAAATGGTGGGGTAGACTATAATTTTGATTGGATTCTGAAGCTATTCCGGTAGCCTGTCTGTCCGACCTGAAAATGCAGACTCGAGTAACGGTCGAATTTTAGCGAAACAAAAATGCCTACGCGAAGCCCATAACACCAAGGGTTAGAATAAAATTTCTAGAAAATTAAATAAGCTCATTTGGAGCTCGGAAAAACACTGCAAATTTCGAGGGACCCACCGAAATTTTGATGTCAAAAAATTTTGAAATTTATATGGTTGTGAAGCTATCGTCGAGTAGAGCACGCTGGTACTTTCAAAATTTTTGTGAGGTTTTCGGTTTGGGAGAAATTTAGCCAAAAAGTCAAAATGAGTTAAAACTTCCCGGGCAAAAATTAGACAAACCGTTCAATGGAAATGAGAGTTCTTAGTTTCTATGGAAAACTCTTGAGGAGCAGAAGAGGTTTGGAACAAGACCAGATCCGATTGGTGGTCAGATCAGCTAGATTTTGGTCCGAAAGGTGAAGAGACGTGCCGTGCAATGGAGGAAGTTTGGGTGTGTTTTCTGGCTTCCTGGGGCGGTGGCTAGCAAGGGGAAGACGTAGGGGTGGTGCGCCGACGACTGGGGAAGGGAGGGGAGGTGGTCGGCCTGCCGGGAGAGGAGGGAGGAGAGAGAATTGAAGGGGAGAAGAGAGGGTGTCGTGACAGAGAAGAGGAAGGAAGAAAAAGAAGAGAACTAGTCCCATTTGACTGGTTTGATTCGGTTCAGTTCGATTCAGCATATCTAATTCAAGATACGCAAAATTAAATTTTTACTCTACCCCGGGGCCAGAAACGAGGATCAAAAATTTAGAAAAAATTTTAGAAAACTTGAAAAAAATTTTTGAAGTCTAAATATATTTTTATTTTTGCCACGTGGTATTTAAATAAATTTTTATAAATCAATGAAATTTATTAATTTAAGAAAATCAAACCCGATTTTTAAAATTTAGAAAATCTCAAATAAATTTTTAGAATTTTAATTCAATAAAATATTAATACTTTTATATAAAAATAATTATTTAAAAATTAGAAATATTACAGTTAATCACTCTATTGTGCATCAACATGGTGTATGAGTAATTTATCAATTTGTTACACTTTAAATAATATTATAAATATTATTATTTTTTTATAGTTTAAAAGTAAATTTATTTTTTAAAAAATTAATTTATATATCAAATATATTTATATTATATTTTATAAAGAACAAATTCCTTAAAAATATACTTTTTGAAAAATATACATTTTAGAAAATACAACATTTTGAATTGAACCAAGCCCATATGTATTAGGGACGAGCATTTGATTAACCGAAATGAATTTTCAACTAACTAAATTATTAACTGACTATAAAATTATTAACGCAACAAAAAAAAATCAAAATTAACCGAAACTAAAATTATTCGATTAGTTATCAGTTATAACCGAATTAATTGAAAAAAATAAAAAATGTATTTTATATTATTATTTAATTAATTAATTAAAAATAAAATATATTTATAATCTTTTTTATTTTTAAAAAAATAATAAATATGATTATTAAAGAATAATTACAAGTTGATTACTATTATTATTATAATTCATAAAAATAATAACTATAACTAATATATTGTTAATAAAATTACAATTAATATATTAATTAATTAATAAAAAATTGATTATTTTGATTAATTTAATTATTAAATTAAAGATAATTAAATTAAAAATTAAATTAAATTAAATTTTTTTTACTAAAACAATTAAATTTCATCGATTGTAATCAATTATTCAGTGTTCACCCTTAATGTAATTTTCTCTTTTACATGATAGAGACAATATGAGATAATAAATAAATAAATAAATAATCAATGAAAACAAATATACTTCTTGCACAATTTTTAGAAGTCAATGCCTCACTAGCACTCACTTTGTAACACCCTAGGCAAATCTCACATCGGCAAAACACGGGAGAGATGTTGGGTTTATAAGTTGGTGGTTCGTAACCCCTAGTGACGCGTTTTAAAACCGTGAGGGCTTCGGCCAGAGCGGACAATATCACTAATAAGCCGGGCCATTACATTTGTGGTATCAGAGCCGCTCCGCGTGCAACCTTGAGCGATGGTGGGGCAAACCTCAGCGAGGACGCTGAGTCCCATAAGGGAGGTGGATTGTAACACCCTAGGCAAATCCCACATTGGCAAAACACGGGAGATGGTGGATTGTAACACCTAGGCAAATCCTACATCGGCAAAACACGAGAGAGATGCTGGGTTTATAAGTTGGTGGTTCGTAATCCTTAGTAACGCGTTTTAAAACCGTGAGGGCTTCGGCCCAGAGCGGACAATATCACTAGTGGGCCAGGCCATTACACACTTCCCATGCTGGACCCCTCAGGATAAAGAGCCATCAACACTATTTTTTTTTTTAAGTAAAAATAAAGTATATTAGGTAAAGTGTAGAGAAATTTTTTTAAGTAATGCAAAATAACAAAAAATAAATTATTAAAATTTTTTTAATTCATTAATTTAATAAATTAAAAAAAGTAAAATTTTTAAAAATTTTATATTCTTAAAAAAGATCATATCCTAAATAATTTATTATTTAAAAATTTTATATATCCTTAAATATAGTGCAAATAATTTATCCTTATCAAATCAGTAGCTGTTTCTACGTCTGCTCATACGTCACTTGCTTACGTCTACTTTCAGTCGTAAGCACTATAGTAAGCTTGGCTATAATTATTGCACACTCTGAAGTCTAACCACCGGCAGATGACAACGAATTGAAGTTTTATGGGTATTTAATTTAATTAATTTAATAAAATTAATTTTAATAATATATAATTAAATTTTAGAGAAATTTAAATTTAAAATTTAATATTTATAATCGATAAGAATGAGATTTAAAATTTACATATTAAATATTTATTATTTATATATATATATATATATATTTAATTAAATATAAAATATATATTATTTATAATAATATTTATAAATTTTATATATTTTATTTTATATAAAATAAAATTAAAATATTTTATGAAATTATTAATAAAAATAAATTTTATGTAAATTTTTAATTAAAATATATAAAATTAAAATATTTATTTTTAAAAAATTATCACTATACATCTATAAATTTTTAAAATTTCAAGCGGCAGTGCCCCTCTTGCTTTAAAATTTCAAGGGGCAGTGCCGCTCTTGGCCCTAATCTCCCACCGTCACTGCTTTAATTCTAATTTAATTAAGGTAAATAAAAATTTTAAATAATATTTTAAAATATGTAAAAGGTCTATTTTAGCTCTTTAATTTATATCAAATAGTTACTTAAATTCTTAAAGTATTTTGAGATTCAATTAAATTATTTAACTATTTAAAATCGTTCATTTAGCTCTAAACTTAGCGGAGATAAACGGAGTTTAATTGCAAAGCACAACAAGACCTTTAGAAAAACGAATTTCCAGCCATGAAGATGAGCCATCAAGCATGCAACCATATATGATCAACTTGTGTGCATGTATAATTTTCTTTTACTTCTGAAAAATGAATGCTCTCTAAAAGCAGAGAGCAGGTGCATTTCGTGACACATGGAAAAATTTTTATAATTCAGTAACATGGTAATTCCTATTTCTATATAAACACATGCAGGCATCCCCCATTTTTTTTTTTTATGCTGCATTAAGATTTACCACCCCAATTGTTTTATTACCAGAAAACTATGAAACTTCAATGACTATAGAAAATGAAAGCATTGTATGGGACTATCTCCTGTAAGCTTAATTGCTAGCGCATCCGATTCAGTATCATTCAAGAATCATGCACTTGTCTAGAGTGATGGCCTCAAATTTATACATCCTAGTAAATAGACTTGCTTATTCCATAGTTCGAGGCTTTGCTAGTCTTTTTGGTCTATTGGAGTGACACCCGTGAAGTATTTATCTGATAAATTAATATTAATAATTTAAATAACCAATAAAAAAATTGTAATAAAATTTATGGATTATGCTGACATATGTTTCTTAAAAGTTTAATAATTACTTCTCATGATTTTTATTTGATCATATACTATTGTCAGAAAGATCGGTAATTGATTAAAAACCTATTATTAGTTGAAAAATAAAAATAAAATTATATTAATACATGAAATTTATTAGTTTTTTATATATAAATATTATTTTAGTTTTTTTTAAACAAAATGTTATTTAGTTATTAGGTAGTTGTTCTCATTTAGAATTATAATTGTATATATTTTTAAAAAGATTTAATTAGTTTACTTTTTACTAAATTATTGTCGTTGACTTATCTTCAAACACGATTAGTGTCTATTAATTATATTGAAATGGTATTAGGTGCTCCAATCACAATGAAATTATTTATTTTCATACATAAGCTAAAAACTCTCTAATTTAAGCATAAAAATAAAATAAAGTAATAAAAATTATTTACATTAGTTAAAACACACGAATTTAAACGTAATAAAACAAATGATAAAATTATATATATAAATAAAATTTTTATTTCATTTTGAATTACTTATCAAATAAAATTATAGTGGAAAAAACTTCTATTAATAATTATAAATTATCAAAATTTTTAATATTGTAAATATTATAAAAAGTTAACAACTTTTTCAAAATCCCTGTAATGCCCCTGCTCCAACCATTAGTGGAATTGTCTGCTTTGGCCCACCTCATCCTGAGCCTAACAGTTTTTCCCCATAGGTGGAATGGAGAACTTCCTAGGAGGCCACCCATTTTAGGATTTCTCTCAAGCGAGCATGCTTAACCCTAGAGTTTTTCAACTCTCCAGGCCATTCCACCAAAAGGCGCCTCTATTTCAATGTATGATTCGGTTCATTCCTGTCCCCCATTTGGACAAGGGCACCAATGAGCCTTGCCCTCCCAGAGGACCACTCTAGCGGAGACCTTTCCTTTCCGCACAGGATTTTACAAGTCCACCAGCTTCAGCCTAGTTCATCCCTGAACCACACATCTACTAGAGGAGGTCTAGCTTTGACATCAACAATGTCACGACCCGACCCCATGGGCTAGACCGGTATTAGGACTCGGGTCAGCGTAAGGCCCCTGAAACCCGTAGTAAGCCCAACTAAACCCTAACCCATCAATAAGCCCATATTGAACCCAATTTTAAGAAATCAATCAGACAGAGTTCGGTCATAAAAGGAACTATTCAACGAGGAGTTATTAACTCACCCGACCTGTAATCTCAATAAAAATACATTTGTGGAGCTCAGCTCACTCATCAATCATTCATAATCTAAAATAAATTCAATGGGAGCTCAGCTCCCTCATCCATCATAAGTATCCAAACACACAATTACACATACCTAAAGTTTATAGATTACAATTCCAAATTGATAAATATTACAGTCCCAAACTAAATGATATATTTCTACACATGCAGAGATCTAGATTTCAAATTTAACAATACAAGATACGAAAATAACAGCTAGTAGACCTGCGAGGTAGGAAGCAGGTTAAAAACAAAAATAAGCTATCTTGTAACCTGAAAAAATAGGGTAAACAAGAGTGAGCATTCGACTCATAGAGTAAGATATTTATTTTACATACAATTTCTATAACTATCTAATTCTAATGCATCCTTGGGAATGAAATGCATCATCTTCATACAAGTCATACAAATCATATTAAGTCACATCAAAGATAATCTGAAGCACTCACGCACCCGTGTCAAACTCATAGTAACACATACATGCATGGGGAGCTGATCCCCCTACCCAGCTCTCTTAATCCAAGGCCTGCCAGTAAGATCAACTCGAGCCGGACTTTCGCTTAATAATCCATATGCGGGAGTCAGCGAGATCAACTCAAAGCCGTACTCACCCCGACTTCCTCAAAAAGGATCGGCCCCAAGCGAAACTAGCTCAAGCCCACACCACACCACACGCATATGGCTCCAAATTACCAAAACACAGCAACTAAAATAATATTCATCAAGTATAAATGCAATACGGGGCATGCCTAGTTTTTAGCTATATATATATATATATATATACAAAAGTATAATAATATTGAAATTGTAAATAAAATAAATATCTACTCACAACACTTTAAGGGTCATTGAGGTGGCTGAGCGGAAGAATAAGGTTGTCCCGGGTCACCTAAATAATATATCAAAATTTATCAATAAACAAATTGAAACAAAGCTATAGAGAATCAAAAGACAGTCCTAAAGTTTTGTCCAAAATCTGGCAGAATTTTTCCTATACCTAGGACCTACCCAACTTGCAAAAAGATCTAAATAACACTTCTAAATCTCAAATTCCCACAACCACATCTCATCAATATCATATAGCCCTCCTGGGCCATCCAAAACAGTAAAAAATCATATAGTTACACATAAAATAATTATTTAAAATTTTGGAGTGTTATAATCCCAATGTCCCTCCTTTCACTTTTATATATTATATAGATTAACTAAAAAATCTTATTTTACAATTTTTAAAGATTCGAACAATTTTTAAAGTTTTTCAAAAAATGGAAAATGGATTAGGCCGAGAAGACCAAGCCCAACAAACAAAACCGAATGAGCCGACTAGGCCCAGGTCCCATAACAAAACGGATTAGATGGACCAGGCCCATCAGAGAAGCGCTGAATGGCGATTGCATTTGCCGTGGGGAGTTTGTAGCACACGTGAATCACAACTTCCCGAGTCAGAACGATGCCATTTCAAATGCGTGACTAGAATTGCAAACGTGGATGTTGTTTTCTGCCATCGGTCTCTTCCACCTGGGTCCATGGGGTCCGACACACCTGACCAGATAAACAAGACCCAACATATGTTCCATTCAAACTAGCTTTTTGTGTGAGTGGGTGGATGTGTTTTTAACCAAATAAATTTTAATAGTTATATCTAAAAGTAAAAATATGATATAAAATTTTTAAAATTTTAAAATTTTATATAATAAAATTCTTTTTCATTCTTAATAATTAATTTATATAATTCAAAATAATAATAACATTGAAAAAAAAATTATGTAATAGTGGCAAAACTAATTATAATTTTCTTTACAGATTAATTATAAGAGAATTTCAAACGTATAGTGATGTGGACTACCACAAGTGCACGGGTCGTTCAAGTAGTACATAAAAAGATATCGTTCTCACGGAGAGTTGTGTTTTCAATTGAATTTTTTGATGTAAAATAAACAATGTTAAAATTATATTTTAATCAAACAAATAAAAGAAATTTGAGAATTTGAAGCATAAGGTATGAAAATGCAAAACTAAATTCGAACAATAACTAATTTAATAATTCAAAAAATAAAGTAATTGATATTATTAATAATGAAAATTAATAAAATGAGATTAAACTAAACACTTAAAAGTAAAATTCCAAGCAATAATTGATAAAAGACGATTCTGGAGTTAAGGGTTCATATTCACGTCATTTTGGAATTTTCCCTAACTGGCCCAATCCATGAAATTTATGGGTTTAAAGGAGATTAATTCTAAAATCCTTTGAAAACTCTTTCGAGTGAGACAAAGAGTGCCTTAATTAACTTAATCCTACTTTCGTGGAGTTAAAATTAACCAAGACCCATTAGGTTCTTTAATCAATCTATTAAAACCCTCTTAACCTTTAGTCTATTTCTAGATCTAAGTTAATTAAGTTCAATTTCTTGATTAACTATCACTTAGTTTTCTCCTTTCGGTGCTTCAACCAAGGATTAAGAACATAACTTAACGGGGCCCTTCATTAAGCATGTGAATAAGCACATAAGAAATAGATTAAACCTCATAAATTTCATTAAATTAGGACTAACCCAGTTCAAATTTACAAAAATAAGTCAAATATTATATCCCTTACTCCAGAATAAAAAAAAGCTACTCACAATCCATGTTTAACACAAGAATAAGTAAAAGAGGAAATAAATCATGAAAATAAACTAAAACTAAAGAAACCCAGTAGAGGAAATGTAGAAAATGGTGAAGAAGAGAAGAAGAAGCTGGATTCTGCTCCCAAAAATGGAAGTCAGCTGCTGCTCTGTTTTTCTGCCCCTCTTTCTGTCTTCCTCTCTTTTTTCTTATGGCCAAAAATGAGATAAGGACACTATTTATACTTTCTGACAAATAACCCTAAAAATGGTGTGTTTGAGGAAGGGATTTATGTGTAAAAATTCTTCTGCCAGCTCATTATGAAGACTTGCACAAGTTGTGCAAGCTTCCTATGCAGATTTTAAGTAAATTTGGTGGTTTTAGGTGCTTCCCGTGATGTTGCATAAGAGAGGCGTGAGACTGCATAAGTTATGCGGCAAGTTATGATGTTTTCCATAAAGTTGCATAAGCAGGGCGTGAATATGGATAAGTCATGCAGTATGTAATGCAGGTTTCGACAGGCTTACAATTTGCTTCTTCTCCCTGTGCAGAATTGCACAAGTTGTGCAATAGGTTATGTAGACTTTGACAATTTTGCATTCTTTAACTTTCAAGCTTTATTTTGATATTTTTGGCTCCAAGAATCAGTCCTCACTGGCACAATTACTTTTTAGTCCCTCAAAAACACCATTTTTACCTAGAAAATAAAGCAAATTACAAATTAACCCAAAAATTGATAATTATGAAAAATTATCTAAATAACTAATAAAATTAGCTAAAGTGACTAACAAATAAATAAAATGGCCATGAAATTTAATCTAAATGACTATACAAAATGCATATATCATAGAGGATAATGAAACTCTAAATATATAACAACTTATTAAACGAGTCTTTACCTCTTAAAAATAACAACAATGGTCTATGTTATCATCACTCTAAATTGTTCATATTAACGCATTATTTATAAACTAACTATTAAGAATTTAAAAAAAATTATTTCATAAAATTTTAAAATTATATTTTTAAATTGAGAAATTTACAATTTAGTCCTTGAATTTTGCCACTAATAATGATTTGTTCTCAGGGTTTTGGAAATTCAATTATTTAGTCATCGAAAAATGCTTCTATTAAAATCCAAGTCCTTCCATCTATTTTGTTTTAAAGATTCTATTAGGGGCACTTGAAAAGTTGAAAAAAACCATTCCTAACTGAGGGTAATTGAAAATTCTAACACTTTCGTCAAAACCATTATCCCTTTCTCTGTCTTCGTGGTCGCTTTCCCTAATAATGATAGGTTGCATTTTCTTTTCCCCATTTCGAAAGTAAGCGCCTCAATATATTTATCAAACATTCCAAAGAGAGAAATCGGTGGTTGCATTTGCTATTTGCGTTAAAGGGAAGGAGTGGGCCATCGTCATCAAAGGCATATTTTGTTATATGCTTTATTTTATGTTTCTTTTTTTCATGCCAGTTGTTTATTGCTGTGGGTGTGGTCCTCATTGTGGGTGTGGATGTCATTGTGGGTGCGATATGATGCATTTAAGGGTTTGTTATTACACTCATTATGACAGTTTATAAAAAATGTATTATTTAGAATAGTTAAAATAGTTGTCTTCACTACATACCACAGTCAAACTAAAAGCAAATGCTCGTGTATAGTGTTAGTTTTGCAATGGTTTTGTTTAGTGTAACTATAACACCTTTATATTCAGTAGTGCGTTCTATTGTTCCGGCGATCGGTGTCTGTTCGGATAGCTAGGATGCTTGGAATTATACTTAAATGTTAGTGAGGAGACATAAAATAATGAAATACAATAGAGAAAAATATAAGAAAATAAAGAAAAAATAAGAGCAATAAAATGTGACTAAGTTAAACGAGCCAAACCCGTAGCGATGGGTGACCGCACCAGGAAGTTACGGCGGGGACCATTGACTAGCCCTGGACCGCGGGAAACTCGGGGAAACATTTTCGGGACCAAATTAAAGGTCTATAGAGGTGTAATTGACATTGGAAATGTCAAAGAAAATTTAGTAAGTCAATATAAACAAAAACGAAAATTAAAGAAATCGGCGGGTTAAGAAGTTAATCGGTAGCACCGAAAAATCCAAAATACAACCCGAAGAGGGGCATTTTGGTCAATTAATACCTAGAGTTGACTTTTGAACTAAATGTACATGAAAAATTAGTAGTATTAAATTTTGAAAATGTCATGAAAATAGAAAATTTGACATAAAATGTAAATAGTGAGGAATTTGGGGCATAATTACAATTAAGGGAAAATTTGGATTATTAAACATCTAATCCACCTTAGTGGAGCACTATGGATTTGTATATTCATTAAGTGGACAACATATCCCACTTCAGCCACTTCTTTTTCTTCATTTCATCTTCAAGCCAAATTCAATTCCAAAGGGAAACTCCATGGATGGCCAAAGCTTCAAGCTCTCATCCACCAAGATCAAGCCATGAAATCTTCAAGGTTCCTTCATTAAAAGTTATTTATACACCTTGGGCAGTATTTTGGGAGCAAAAAGGGAGAGATTTGAAGAAGTTTGACAAGCTCCAAAAAGAGGTAAGTGTCCAATTTACTTCCTTTCTTAAGTAAAGTTTATGTTTAGCTTGAGATGAGTTGATTGGTGATGAAAATTGATAGAATTGTTGAGTTATTGGACTGCCCATTTTTAGACAGCCATGGGAGCCTATATTACTTGAGTATTCTACCCAATTTACTTTGTTGAAATTGTGTTGAATAAATATAGAAGTGCTAAGAATAAATATTAAAGTATTGGGAGGAGGAGGATTGCCAAATTGGGAGTGTAAATTCTCTTATGCAGGTTGTGATTATTGGCAGTGTATAAATTAGGTTATAAGTGTAAAGTTGTGGCTCCAATTGGTATGAGGCTAATTGAAGGTGAAACTAGACATAAAATAGGTCAACTTTCATGTTGAAGTGTTGCCCAAATTCTGCCTAGAAGTGACTTAAAAAAAATGACCAAATCCAGAATTGCCTAACATATGAACCCAGATTTTGACCATATGAACAGTAGTCAGTGTTTTGGTCATAACTCACTCAAAATAGGTCCAAATGACCTGAAATTTATATGGTTGGAAAGTTTAGACATAGGGCTACAACTTTGGTGAAGACCACCAAGCTCAAAAATGCCAATTACCAAGTCAAAATGATCACCAAAGTTGGCTTATAAAAATTGGCCGAATTGACTTTGACCTAAAAATGACCTAAACTTTGCAATATAAGTGCAACTTGACCAGCAATAGTAAAATGACCATAATTTGGTCTAGAAAACTCCAAATGACATGAAATCAGTCCCAAAATTTCAATAAGACATAGATCTACAATATTGGTAATTTGACCAAAACTCAGAAATCAAGGGAACTAGGTCAATTAGCTTGATTAATTTGGCACACTAAATCTGGAATTGGCACATTTGACCATAAAATCCAGAAAATTCAAATAAGCATATCTTCCACAAGAAGTGTCCAATTTAAATGAGCCATACCAATCTGGAAAGCTAAGAAAGAGGCCTAAAACTTTGTTTTAAACAACTTCCTCAAATTATAAATATATAATATCAGAATTTAAGGTCAAAGCCATTGACCTAATTGAGGACCATGTCAATATAGGACATTTGAGTCCAAGTTAACAATTTATCTATAAAGAATTCTATAAGACTTGAAAAATAGTAAGCAAAATTTCTGGTTGTCCCTAAGACATAGGGAAATAATACTTATGAAGAATACTAGACCTCAATGTGATTGCAAATAGTCCAAATAAATTAGTTAAATCAGAACCGAAAATGTCTAAAAAGGAAACTAAAACTTAGATTTGACCTAGTTATGGTTAATTGACCATAACTTGAGCTATACAACTCCAAATGGAGTGATTCAAAAAGGAAATTAAAGAAGACACAATGAGAAACAATTTAATGAAGAGAAATTTGTTAAATTTACATTGTAGCTTGGTCCAATAGACCGTAAACTTTGGCCATGAAATTTGGAAAATGGCAATAAAATGCAATAAGCTTTAAAATGAAATTGATAACATATATCAATACTTAGAGACTATAAAATGTGATAAATTGGGAACATTAAAATTAATTCACCTAGTATGTATTAATGGTCAGCATTGTAGGTTGACTAATGAAATGAATTGAAGGGAATAATACCAAGAAAATTTAGATATTGTATCTTATTGTTAGAAACAAGTTAACTGAGTACTGAAACACTTTAAATTGTATATTTAAATTGAAAAGGATATTGAGAAGCATAAGGAACATTGAGTCAAGGCCTAGAGGCGACTCAGATCAGGTCTATGTATAATACTTTTTATATTCACTGCTTTTACTAGAAAATTTATTTGGAGAAATGAATTATAAATAATTTTTTATTGGTTTGGCTTTGAGAATTTTATTTGAGAATTATTGTGTTGCCTACTTTGTAAATGGAAATTTTGAGATAAAATGTGTTTAGTGGTATCAGAGCAAAGTAGGGATGGCGATACGTAACGCCTACGATTCCTGGGAACTCTCACGCGTGAACTGTAGCGAAGCATGACTCTCCGCTCAGGAGCTTGCAGGGATGGCGATACGTAATGCCTGCAAGTGCTATGATAGGTACACTATATTCCTCCTCTATTTATGAGATGAGTATGACTATATTCCTCCCTCTTTGACTTGCCAGTCTGAGGTGAGTATGGATGAGTTCTTATTAGCTAGCTAGCCACCTCCCTCATTCATTTCGATTAGTGGGATGAGTATGTCTTGTCGTAGTGTACAACACAGCATGTTCAGAAAATTTGTGTCATAACCTAAGTTGTGTTATTGATTGGCAACACTGTGTTATTCAATTGTTTGATCAAATTTGTGTTATATGAGCTTTGAAAATTATGACAGGAAATTGTGAATTATTTGAATTATATATTGTCAATAAAAGTTTTATATACCGCATTTTAAATTGTTATTGTGCACCACTGAGTAAATTTTACTCAGCGATATCTTTTTCATTGCCGTCGCAGGTAGGCAGGCAGATAAAGCAGCAGAGTAGGCTGCTTGTGACTTCGCTTTGGGATTTTGCCAGGTATATTGAGTATACCACTTCCTAGTAAATATTATTGTAATGCATGTGAACTGTATGTATATATTATACTTGGTCTTGAGCAGTTGTAAAATAAAATTATAAATTATTTTGGCTTGTCAAAATGTTGTATTACAATTCTCTTATTTCAGCTTTTGAAATACTCATTTAGTTTGCACTTTATCTTTGGAATTGCTGAAATGATATTGAATTGAGTTTGAACTGTGTTGAAGACACTGATTTGAGTTGAGCCATATTGGAGTTTGGAATTGAACAGATATATTGAAAGTACTTTTTACAGGTTTTTGAAGAACTGTTTTGCTCCAACTACAGACGGCACTCTGCCAAAATTTTTACAGCAATTATTGATACTTCAGATTTGTTATTTGATTTCACTTCAATTAAAAAAAAAAATTTAACATCTATCAAAAGTGCTCACCACTGTAAAAAGAAATAAGAAAAGGTTTAAAATCCCTTGTAGTGTATTTAATGGGTTATCGGTAGACGAAGTATGGTAATTCATTAGGTATACTATGGGATCATGTTACATCTTACGGAGGCGTAGGGTGTGACAGTAACACTAGGTGAACAGTTGAAAGTGAATGGCTATGTAAATGTGTTTTTTTTTATGTTCAATATGAGTTAGTAAATATTGGTTTATTTAAAAAACAAATGTATTTTTGTTCAATGTTATGGGAAAAATATGGGTTATGCTGAATACTATAATCTGATTTGTAAGTTTAGAGGTGAAGAAGGTGAGATTAAGAATGTTCCTGCTAATAAGTATTCATATATTAGCATGTTAAGTGATGTATATCAGCTGTTTAAAATTGGGTCTGATTTTATAGATATCAGTTGTGGTAATGGGATGAAAATTGAGGATGATTTGGATTTAATGTTAGTATTTGAGTTGTATAAAGATAATCCCACCATTCCTTTGGCTATTACCTCAAAAGAAGTTGCTTTAAATGTAATTCCTCTTGGGAATGTTGAGGGACCAAGTAATGCCAGACATATGAATGATGAAGTCCATGTAAGCCAGGGTATTGAGAGTTCTTTTAACTCTAATCAAATGAGAGGCACAGAAATAAAGGATGAGAGGGTCCATAGTAAGGGTAGTAATGGTCAAGTCAGGGAAGAGGTACGTATAGGTAATAGTGGTGATGGGAGAGGCCAAGTTAATGATGGTGATAATAATAAAGAAAATGTATTTGAATTACTTGATAGTGAAGATGTAGATAGGTAGCCTGCAGAGGTGGAAGAAGATAGTACTGATGATGGAGATGGGGTTGGTACTGAAGATGAAGATAATTATGTTATTTATAGGGATAATGATGGTTTGTTTGATTTGGATAGTGGAAAGGATACTGAAATAGAGGGTTCTGAACATGAAGAATATGACAAAAAGCATAGAAGGAGGAAATTTACAGATCCATTTTGAGGAGTATACTCTGACCCTCATAAGCATAGAATTAGATATCAAATTTAGTTTAAAATTGGGCAAGTATTTGAACATGTTGCTGTAGTGAGGGATGAATTGAGAGGTTATGCAGTGCAGGGAGGTTATGCAATTAGAAGGATTAAAAATGACAATGAAAGAGTTACTGCTACTTGTGAAGGTGAAGACTATCCATGGAGATTTCATGCTTCCAAATTCAATTATTGGATGGATTGTAAGGCAATTGGCAAATAGTCTAAGAACAGACCTTAAAATGAGCTATGAATTAATACATAATAAACTAATGGAGAAATAGAGAGTGAAAGTCAGTCATTGGCAGCTATATAGGGCTAAGTGTAAAGCAAGATCACTCAATGATGGAAGTCATGCTACTAGTTTCAAAAAGTTACACAAGTATGTACATTACTTGCAAATGTACAATCCTGGTACTATTATGAAGATTCAGACAAAATTAAGGCTACTAATGATGACCCCCTAGTGTTTAAAAGGATATTCATTATGTTTGAAGTAGTTGAACAAGGATTCTTATATGGATGTAAACCTTTCATAGGGTTGGATGGATGTCACTTGAAGGGACCCTATGATGGGATATTTTTATGTGTTATTGCCTTGGATGGCAATAAGGGCGTTTTGCCATTGGCATTTGCAATAGTAGAGTCTGAATGTGGAGATAGCTAGAACTTTTTCATGGAGAATTTGTATCATTGCATTGGAGAGGCAATGAAGACAAGCCCTAGACATTTATGTCAGATCAATAAAAGGTATAATGACTGATAATTTTATTTAAATATATGTTTTAAAAATAATTTAAAATCTAACATCTTTGTGTTTGTAGGGGCTAATTGAAGCAGTTGGGAATTACTTCCCCAATGCATGTCATAGGTTTTTTTTTTTTTTTTTGTTTTTTTTTTTTTCAGACATCTATACACCAACTTCAAAAAGAAGTTCCCTGGTATCATATTGAAAAATGACTTTGGAATGCTGCAAAGGCCATACACAGCTATGAATTTTGGCTTTATATGAAAGTGTTAAAACCAAAAAAGGAGCACAATCCTTATGGTTGGCTACTAAAGATGCCTCTCTCATAGTAGAGCAAACATGCATTTTGGCTTGAGGCAAAATTAGATCATTACTCAAATAATATGATAGAGAGCTTTAATAGTTGGATTAGGAAATTAAGAGGACAGCCACTGATCACAATGATTGAGAGTATCAGGCAAAAGTGCAATATATATATATATATATATATGTGTGTGTGTGTGTGTGTGTGTGTGTGTGTGTGTGTGTGAAAAAGCATCTAATTGGGAAGGAAAAGTCACTATAATTAGGACCAAGAAGAGCTTGATAAAATTAAGCCAAAGTAGGCGTCTCAGGTTGATCCTTAGTAGGAATGATGAATTTGAGCTTCATGAATGCCCTTGTAAGTTTGCTATGTCTTTGGAGAGCAAAGCATGTTCATGTGAGTGGTGGGATAAAAGTGGACTTCCATGTAAACATGCTGCTAGTGCCATTGGCTATAAGAGAGACAATATTGAGGATTATTGTCATGAATATTACCACATAAGCAATTACCTCAAGGTATATAAAGGAGTAATTCATCCAATTCCACAAAGCTACTTGGAACTAGATAATGATTTTCCAGCCTTAGATCCTCAGCCACTGAAAAGGCAACCTGGCAGACCTAGGGAAGCAAGAAGGAGAGAGGAAGGGGAACTTGCTCTTGCTTTAAAGAGAAAAAGGAATGCTATTATCATTTGTGGAAGGTGCAATAAATTGGTCATAACAAAAGGACATGCCAATATGCACCTATAGCAGTAAGTACAATAACATTTTTATTTTACTATTTTAATAAAGAAAATGATTTATTTATGCTAATAATTTCTCTAACGTTCATTAGAATGCTAGTGGAAGAAAGAGAAAGGGCAAAAGCAATCAGTCATAACAGGCAATAAGTGCAAATGGTGTCCCAGAGTTACATGCTATTGGCGTCTCACAAGAAATTAGAGATGATATCCCCCAATCAATTATTCCTCCTGAAGTCCAATCACCAGATACTGATGTTCCACAGTCTCTGCCATAGGAAATGGGAGACCAAAAAAACAAAAAAAAAAATTTGTTTTTTAGTATTAACTACTTTTTAGGTTTGGATAAAATGTGCAACCAATAATTTCTTTTTGTGTTTTTGTGTGCATCAATTTGGGTTAGATGGATGTGAAACCAATAAGTTACTTTTTCTTTTTTGTGTAGTCTTTTGGGATTATATTGGTTGTAAATTTCTTATGGTTGTTAATATGTTTACAATTATGGCCGTACATGGGCTTATTAGAACTTGATCAGTAGAATGAGTGTGTTGTTACATTCATTTACATGATCAAGGAATTATATATTTATTTTAGATATTTATCAATGCAATTCAAAAGTTTCTTAATATAATTTGTTAGTTTACTATCATTTTGATTATTTATTTACCAATTTGTAGCCATTTAGGAATCAAACTTGTTAATAGATTCACAAGTTATGTTTACAATTGTGGCCAAATTCTATCAAATTTTTGTATTTTCTTTATACCGCTTAGTGCCTCAGATTTCAAACATATATATTATTACATCCTCGTTATACAAATTATTACAATAATTTAATCCATCACATTTTAAGTCATTGAACAATTACATACTTGTATTTTTATCAAACACAATTGGTTTACCATTACCAATAGTTCATTAGAATTCAACATTACTGACAAAGCAAACATAAGATTTAGCACACCCATTTTCAACCAAAATCCCACATTCACCATCACTATTACAAACAAAACTATACAAATACAATATTAATGTTATACTCATAATTTTCAAATAATTATTTTATATGTAAATATAAATATTTTAGTCTAACCCCTAGTGTTGTGGGCTTTGCGTAGGTACTTTCATTTTGTGGCAATTCGACCGTCGCTTGGATTTGTAATTTCGGGCTGAGCAGATAAGCTGCCGGAATCACTTTGGAACCGAGTCAAAATTATAGTCTACCCCACCATTTTCAGAGGCCTCAGACGTGTTCCAAGCATCAGAATTGACATAGGTAAACTCAAACTTCGAATTTCTTCAATTTTATAGTGCTGGGTTTAGAATAAAATTCTATAAAACATTCGTGGGTAGCTAAGAAATTATAATTCATTTTGCGTTAGCTTTATAATATTGCTGAGGATAGCGGGACAAAAATTTTAGAATTTTTAGAGCTAGCTAGAATGACTTTTGCAAAATATCCGTTTTAAACCTTATAATTGAATTATTAAATTATATGAGATTTGCCCGAGTTGGAGGGCCCAGGAGGGGCCATATGTTATTGATGAGTTGTGATTGCGAGAAATTTAGAAATTAGAAGTGTTATTTGAATATTTTTGCTGGAAGGGTAGGTCCTAGGTATAGGGAAAATTTTGTTAAATTTTCTACAAAATGTTAGGGCTGTCTTTTGATTCTTTGTAGTTTTGTTTCAAGTGGTCTATAAATAAATTTTGAAATATTGTTTAGGTGAGCCGGGACAGCCTTCTTCTCCGCCCACGCACCGCAGTAGCTTATACAAGTGTTGTGAGTAGATATTTATTTTATTTATAATTTCAATATTATTATATTTTTTTGTATGTTCATGCATCACTTTTACCTCTATCTATGTAGTAAATATTAGGTATCCCCTATTTTGTATTTATACTTGATGGTGTTTGTTTGGTTGCGATGTTTGATAATCTAGAGCTGTGTGTGTGAGTGCGTGTGTATGTGGTATATGTAGATATGGGTAAGACGGGCAAATTGTCTTGAGCGAGTCTCGCTTTGGGCCCGGTCCTTTTTGAGAAAGTCGGGTTGAGTACTGCTTTGAGTTGATCTCGCTGACCCCCGCATATGGATTATTAAGCGAAAGTCTGGCTTGAGGTGATCTCGCTGGCAGGCCTTGGATTAAAAGAGCTAGGTAGGGAGATCAGCTCTCCATATATGTATGTGCGAGTATGAATTTGACACGGGTGCGTGAGTGCTCCATATTATATTTGATGTGAATTAATATGATTTATTTGACTTATATGAAAATGATGCATTTCATTTTCAAGGATGTATTAGAATTAGATAGTTATAGAAATTGTAAGTAAAATAAATATTTACTCTCTGAGTCGAACGCTCACTCCTGTTCACTATTTTTTCCAGGTGACAGGAGAGCTTTTCCCTTGTGACTAACCTGCTTTCATTCTTCGCAGGTATACTTATTATTAATTTTACGTTTTGTACCGTTTAATATAACTTCTAGATCTCCGCATGTGTAGGACCATAGTATTTAACTGGACTGTAATATTTATTAATATTTGGGATTGTAACTCATTAAACTTTATGTATGTGTAATTGGGTGGTTGGATATCTATGATGGATAAGGGAGCTGAGCTCCCATTGATTTTATTTTGGGTTGTGGATGATTGATGGGTGACCTGAGCTCCCCAAATTGATATATATATATATATATATATATATATATATATATATATATATATATATATATATATATATATATATATATATTGTACTTACAGATCGGGTGAGTCAAAAACTTCCTGTTGGATGGTCCATGTTATGGCCGAATTCTGTCCGGTTGATTTCTTGAAATTGTGCTCAATATGGGCCTTAAGATTGGATTAAGAAATAGCTAGGCTTACTACAGGTCTCGAAGGCTTTAAGCTGGCCCAGGTCCTAGTGTCGGTCCAGCTCATAGGTTGAGTCGTAACAATTAAATACCCTTTAATCCAACCATCACCATTACAAGGATCAACATAACAATAATCATTTTCAAATGGCCTAAAATTACTTCAATTCTCTCCAGCTTACATTGCATCAATATGTAACCTTCCTTTTGCTTCTAAATTTCAAGCTTTAGTTCCTCTAGCAACCTCAAATTATTTGACACCCTGAACTCGATATTTTGGCTTTCACCAATAACAGTGGCAGTCAAAGAAGTTACTGGATCAAACCACCCACAAAATATACCATGTCTATTATCTATATAATAGTAATAGGGCTTGTTAGGGTTTTCTAGTGATTCTGAAATTCTTATGTTGGCTCTCTTACAACATTTGCAGTTGACATTCCTCGATCTCCCGTCCCAAATACCAATTGATCCACTTGATGTAGCCATTCTTGAACCCAAATAACCTAACAATAACTTAACACAAATAGAAATGGAGATAGAAGATGAGAAGAAGAGATAATAAGATGACAAGGTGGAGACTTTTGTTGAAGCTAAATAAGATCATTAGTTTCATCAAGTAGAAAATGGAGAGATTGTGCAGCCAATGGGTTTGTGAAGGAAGAAATTTTAATTGGGTTTTCTCTATATAGCTATAAGGGTATTTTGGTGATTAAAAAAATGTCTCTCTCCAAAGACCATGGGATGTTTTATTGACTAATGATTAATTTGAATTTCTGTGAATGGAAGTACTTTGAATTTTAACATAACCATTTATTAGAGACTAAATAATTAAATTTCAAAACTCTGAGATCAAATTATTATTAGTGACAAAACCAAGGGACTAAGCTATAAATTTTCCTTTTATATTTAAAGACATCTTTATTCTAACTTCTAAAATTTAATATTAACCGTTGGAATTTATATTTGCTGCTGGGACGGAAGGTATCTATTTTAATTAATTTAAGTCTCTAATATCGAAAAAAGTAATGATAGATTATGTTTTTCACTCTTTTTAAATAAAATAATATATCACTATCATTTTATAATATTAAATTAATTTTCAAGATTGTCATATCTTGAATATCCAAAACTTTAATAAAGGACAAATCATTGCCAAATTTCCTTACTTTTTAAAAGAAAAAGGCTGAACATTAAAGATGAACATTATAAATATTTTGCCATGGATTAAAGTTGACGTTCTACGTTTCCAAATTACAAGGATTTAATTACGAATTTGTTTTAATAGAGAAGCTGAGAGAGTAGTGGACAGAAATAGAGTAGGTAGACATTATAAAGTTTCATATAAGGGACCACAAATATTAATGATTTGAAAATGAAAGTTTAAATATTAATAAGATTATATATATATATATATATATATATATATATATATATATATATTGTCCCAATAATGTGTCTAAGTAGGCGAATTGGACAATATTTGATTTTCTTGCTTTACTTGAAATTAATAGAAAAATCAATGTTAATCACTCTATTGTGTCTCTACAAGGTGTATGAGTAATTTATCAATTTGTTAATTGTTACACTTTAAATAATATTATAAATATTATTATTTTTTATAATTTAAGAGTAAATTTATTTTTTAAAAAAATTAATTTATATATTAAATATATTTATACAATACTTTATAAGAAAAAAATTTCTTAAAAATGTACTTTTTGAAATGTATACATTTTAGAAAATATATTTTGAATTGAATCGAGCTTAAAGGTATTAGGAGTGAGTATTTGATAAACTGAACTGAATTTTTAACTAATCAAATTACTAATTAACTCTAAAATTATTAATTAAATTGAAATGAGAGAAAATCAAAATTAAACCAAAACTAAAAATGTTAGATCAATAATCAGTTATAACTAAATAAATCGAAGAAATAAAACATATATTTTATATTATTAATTAATTAAATATATTTATAATACTTTTTATTTATAAAAAATATTAAATATTATTTAATATTTATTAAAGAATAATTACAAGTTAGAATATTTAAAAATATAAAAAATAATTATAGCTAATATGTTATTAAGAAAATTATAATTAATATATTACTTAATTAATAAAAATTTTATTATTTTAATTAATTCAATTACTAAATAAAAGATAATCAAATTAAATTTATTTTTATTAAAATAGTTGATTTTTAAATATTTTATTCATTATTCAATTATAACTAAATAATATATATTCTTAATGTATTTTTTCCTTTTACATAATAAAGATAATATAAATAATTGTGAGGAAATGAAAAAAAAAAAAAAAAAATCAATGAACACAAATATACTTCACGTGCAACTTTTGCAAGTCTTTGCCTCGGGCTCACTGGCCATTCTGGGACCCCGAATTCAAATCAAAATCCAACTAGATTCTGTAAAAGTAAATTCTTATAATTATATAAAACTTGACTAAATTTAGAAAAATCGTCCTCAATGAAATGGATAGCAATAACAACTTTTCTAGAATCCATCTCAATATTCACATTTCTCATATTTAAATTTTTTAACAAGAAGGTTTTCTTATCCCAACAACTTTTACAATTTTTGGAGTAAGAACACCGTATTGAAAACTTGACATACCTACGAGGAATGATCCATTTGAATCCCAAAAGATTGCACTAAAATTGGTTTGCTGAGATTGCTAAAACCCACCTGTATCCAAACTGCATTTAACACGACCCATGGAAGATGTTAACCAGCGAACCTAAAGTGAAAGGCGCAGCTACTTGGTGATTGCTACTACTCGGTGACAAAACTTGCTCCCAATCATGCAAAAGTTGCAACAACTAGGAGTGTTCAGTTTTGGTTCGATTCAAAATTTACCTATGAATCAGAATCAAATCAAAATTTCAATACATTTTCAGTTCGTTTTTTCATTGTTTCGATTTCAGTTCAGTACGGTTCTCGGTTCTTTGATTTTAGTTCAGTTCGATACTGTTCTGGTTCGATTCTCAATTCTTAAAATAATTTTATATAATTATTTTTTAAAAAAGTTATACTTAAATTAACGTTTAAGTTTTGAATTGAATTATTAATATATAATATATCACATAATATAACTTTTAACTATTTCTAAACTATATAATTTTTAACTATAAGGTACGTATATAATTTAAGATTAAATATATTAAATAATATAATAGTATAAATATATCATATAATATACATTTTAACTATTTATTAATCATATAATATTTAACTATAAGATATAAATATAATTAAGAATATATATATATATATATATATATATATATATATATATATATATATATATATATATATATATAATATTATAAGATAATTTTTTATATTTATAACTAAAATTATTAAGAAAATATAGAAAAAAGAAATATAATATTATGTTGTATTTAGTTTATAATTACATATACGTATATAAATATATATATAATTATATTGAAAGTATAAAATATATCTAAAAAAATTGTAACATCCTCACTTTAGCTAGTCCGTATAGTCTACTGTTCCGGCGACCAATGTCGGTCTGGGTAGCTAGAATGTTTGAAATTATAAATAGACTAGAGTGAGGAGTTATAAATAAACTAGAGTGAGGAGTTATAAATAAACCGAATAATGCTCATAAAAATCAAGGAAAATTTATAGGAATGAAATACACTAAGGTTAAACGAGCCGAAACCCCAAGGATTAGTAACCTGAAAGAGAAGTGATGGTGAAGGCCATTAGCAACCCTAGACCTGGGGAAAACTTCATGAAATAATTTTTGGGACCTCAGGGAAGGATTATTGGGGTTCCAATGACAACAAAAAGTTAAGAAAACACAAGGAAAATTTAATCAATCGGTACACACAATTTTGGCTCATTAAGCCAAACGGAGGGCATTTTGGTCATTTCGGTCATTTCATCTTCAGAGATGATTTTTGACCAACTTGTCCATTTATGTAAGTGAATTATATGACTTAAAATATGAACAAATATTAATAAAAAATTATTTAAAAATGAATAGGAAAGGAAAGAAAAGAAAATGAAAGAAATTTAGCTTTATTACATAAGCATTATGTAAGCATGAGGTCATTAAAATCTTTGGCCAATCAAAATTCAAGAAATACATTTGTCACGACCCAACATATGGGCCGGACCGGCACTAGGACCTGGGCCAGCCTAAAGCCCCCGAGGCCCGTAGTAAGCCTAACTATTCATTAACTCAGCTCTAAGGCCCATTTGGGCCCACTTTCAAGAAACCGCCCGGATAGAGTCCGGCCATAAAATGGACCTTTCAACGGGGAGTTTTTCACTCACCCGACCTGTAAACACAATATATAGTCAATTGGGGAGCTCAGCTCACCCTCTACATACTCATATCATCATAAAAAAAAATGGGAGCTTAGCTCCCTCATCCAGTCCATCAAACATGCATGTGATAATAATTTTACAGGTCCAAACTAACAATTTATATTACAGACCCAAATTAATTAAATACTTCTAACACATGCAGAAATTCTAGAAGTTTATAGAATTACACAAACATGAATAGACGACCTGCGAGGGAGAAAAGCATGTTAACCTCAAAAATATCCTCCTGTGGCCTGGAAAAATATTGAACAGGAGTGAGCGTTCGACTCAGAGAGTAAAATATCAATTTTAACCATAATCTCTATAACTATCTAAAACTAATGCACCCTGTAGAGTGAAATGCAACATCAACAACATTTTCACATAATTACATCAAAAAGGTAATTTGGAGCACTCACACACCCAGTAATATCAATCATAATATATGGGAGCTGATCCCCTATACAGCTCTCTTAAATCCAACCTGGTGCCAGCGAAGAACTCAAGCCGGACTTTCGCTTAATAAACCAAATCGGGATCCCAGCGAAGAACTCAAGCCGTGACTACCCCCAAAGGATCGGGTTCCAGCGAAGATCTCAAGCCGTGACTACCCGTCCTATCCATAGTCCACACCCATCACACGCACGCCAACGCACGCACACTGCTCCAAATTACCACAACAACATCCATGGCACTTTAACAGTTATGAATGCAACATAAATCGTGCCTAGAGTTTAACTACATAAATATATGCATATAAGTGATGCATTGGCATGCTTGAACATATAATAATATCGAAATTACAATTAAAATTAATATTTTACTCACAGACTTGACAGTGATTCTTTGTGGCGTGGGCGGAGGAAGAAGGTCATCGGCTCACCTGACAATTACATTACAATTATTTAATACAATTGACTCAATACAAATCAAGAAAAGACCAAATACGTCCTAAGTTGTGCCAAAAATCCGGCAGAGTCTCTCCTATACCTAGGACCTACCCAACCTGCAAAGGGCTCAAAACACACTTCTATATTCACAACCCATATATCCACAACTCAATCACATCACACAGCCCCTCCTGGGCCCATCAAATCAGTCATCCATCACAATATGTAAAATTTTAATTTAGTCCTTATAACTGATCATTTTTGCAAAAACTGCCCAAACAAACTCTAAAAATTCTAAAACTTTGCCCCGCGGTCCTTAGCAATATTACTAGGCTATTGCAAAAAGAATCATAATTTTCTGAGCTACCACGAATATTTTATGGATTTTTAATCCTATTTAAGCACTAGAAAATTATGAAAAAGCAAGGTTCGGGTTTACCTTTGCCGATTCTGACTTCGGGGACGCACTCGGGACGTCTGACAATGGTGGGTAGCCAAAACCTCGATTCAATTCGGAGACTTTTTCCTGTAGCCGGTATGTCTGGCCGAAAATTCACAGACCTGGACAACTGTCGAATTTCCGCGAATTGAAGATACCTACACGAAGCCCATAACATGGGGGTTAGTACATAAATTTTATGAAATTTTTTAAGGTTATTTAATGCTCGAAAAAACACTACGAAGTTCCGTGGAACCCACCGAAAAACGGTGTCGGAAAAATTTAAAATTTATATCGCCGCGAAGCTCTCGACGAGTGAAGCGCTCTGGTACTCTCGGTTTTCTTGTGGGGTTCACGGTTGGCGAGAAATCTAGCCCAAAAGTCGAAATAGGCTAAAAACTTCCCGGGCAAAAATTGGACAAACCGCTCGACGAATTTCGGTGTTCTTGGTGTCTATGGAAAGCTCTCGACGAGTAGATGGATTTAGACATAAGACCAGGTCCGATTGGTGGCCGGATCGGCCGGGAAGACGAAGCAGCGCGCTTGCGCGTCGCATCGCTTCGAGCTCCTTTTTCCGGCGTTCCAGGCGGCGGCCGGCGAGCTGGGGTGGCAGGGAAGGCAGCGGCGCGGCAAGGGGAGGAGGGAGGAGAGAGAAAACGGGAGAGGAAGAGAAGAAGAAAAATGCTCGCGGGAGAGGAAGAAAAAGGAAGAAGAAGGGCCGGTCCGATTCGATCGGTCCGATCCGGTCCGGTTCGATTCGGCCGGTTCGATTCAGAATACAAAATTTTGAATTTTTTACTCTGCCTTGGAATCGAAAACGAGGTCCAAAAATTCCGAAAAAAATTCCAGAAAACTCAGAAAAATTCGTAGACTCTAAATATATTTTTAGTTTTGCCACGTGGTCTTTAAATTAATTTTTAAAAATCATCAAAGTTTATATTTTCGGAAAATCGAACCCGATTTTTAAAATCCGAAAAATCTCAAATAATTTCTTAAAATTTAAATAAAATTAAAATATCAATATTACTCATAAAATAATAAATTTAAAATTTTTGGGGTGTTACATTCTTCCCCCCTTACAGAAAATTCGTCCTCGAATTTTACACAAGGCAGAATAAAGTACATGATTACACATTGAACAGATAAGGGTACTTGCTACGCATGTCCCGTTCTGACTCCCAGGTGCACTCTTCCACTGACTGGCTCCTCCACAAAACCTTAACCATAGGGATCTGTTTTGATATTAGCTGTCTCACTTGGTAGTCCACTATGGCTACAGGTTGCTCCTCAAATGTCAAGTTTTCTTTTAGCTCTATTACATCAGGCTGTAGTACATGAGAAGGATCGGGAATGTATTTCCTGAGCATAGAGATGTGAAACACGGGATGAACGTGAGAAAGGTTGGGTGGTAGCTCCAACCGGTAGGCAACTGCTCCAGCTCTATTAGTAACCTCAAAAGGTCCAATATACCGAGGTGCCAACTTGCCCTTCTTTCCAAATCTCATGACTCCCTTCATTGGAGAAACCTTCAGGAATACATAGTTGCCTACTGCAAACTCCACATCCCTCCGTCTAGGGTCTGCATAACTCTTCTGCCTACTGAAAGCTGTTTTCAGTCATTCCCTGATTAAGGGAACCATCTCTGAAGTGTACTGCACCAGGTCTACATCATGCACCTTCGCTTCTCCCATTTCCGTCCAACACAGAGGAGACCTACACTTTCTTTCATATAGTGCCTCATAGGGTGCCATCCCTATGCTGGAGTGATAACTGTTATTGTAGGCAAACTCCACCAAAGCTAGCTGATCATCCCATTGACCTCCAAAATCCAAAACGCTCATGCGAAGCATGTCCTCCAGTGTTTGGATTGTCCTTTCGGATTGTCCTTCTGTCTGAGGGTGAAAAGCAGTACTAAAGTTCAACTGCGTGCCAAGTGCCTCCTGCAACTTTCTCCAAAACCGAGAAGTGAACAAGGGCCCTCTATCAGATATTATGGAAGCAGGAACTCCATGCAATCTGACTATTTCTCGAATGTAGAGTCGGGCGTACTGTGCAACAGAATATGTGATCTTCACTGGCAAGAAGTGAGCTGATTTAGTTAAGCGGTCTACAATTACCCATATGCAATCATATCCTCACGTGGTACGAGGCAACCCAGTCACAAAATCCATAGTAATCATTTCCCACTTTCATTCTAGGATAGGGAGCTCTTGCAGCTTCCCTGACGGTCTTTGGTGTTCAAACTTCACCTTCTGACAAGTCAAGCACTTGGACACAAAATCTGCTATGTCTCTTTTCATGCCATTCCACCAATAGCTATCTTTCACATCATGGTACATCTTGGTGGAACCTGGTTGGACATTGTACAGTGTATAGTGTGCCTCTCGCATGATTTCATTCCTGAGGTTGTCCACATCGGGCACACATATCCTAGAACCTTGCACTAGGGTGCCATCATTGGCAAATCCAAACTCACCACCTTCACCCTGCTGTACTCTTTCTATGATCTTCATCAATTGTTGGTCTCTGTGCTGGGAAACTCTAACTCTGTCTCGCAAGTCTGGCCTCACTGAAAAATGAGCCAACAATACCCCCTCATCTGAAAGATTTAGGATTAAACCTTGATCCATCAACTCCTGTATTTCCTAAATCAACAGTCTCTTCTCTACTGAAATGTGCGCCAAACTGCCAAAAGATTTTCTGCTCAAAGCATCTGCTACAACATTGGCCTTCCCAGGGTGGTACTGGATGGTGCAATCATAGTCTTTCAAAAGCTCCATCCATCTTCTTTGTCTCAAGTTTAAATCCCTCTGTTGGAAGATGTACTTCAAACTCTTATGGTAGGTGTATATCTCGTACACTTCACCATACAGGTAGTGTCTCTAGATTTTTAGTGCAAAGACTACAGCCGCCATTTCCAAATCATGGGTGGGTAGTTCTGCTCATGCCTCTTCAGCTGCCTTGAAGCATAAGCCACTACTTTTCCATTCTGCATCAAAACACACCCTAATCCAACTCTGGAGGCGTCACAGTACACGGTGTATCCTTCACCACTCATATGTAGTGTCAACACAGGGGCAGTGGTTAGACACTCCTTAAGCTTCTGGAAACTCTCCTCACAGTCATCTGTCCAAATGAATGGAACATTCTTCCCAGTCAATTTAGTCAGGGGAGCCGCTATCCTGGAAAAATCCTGCACAAAACGCCTATAGTAGCCAGCTAGACCCAGAAAACTTCGCACCTCAGTGACTATTGTAGGCCTAAGCCAATCAGTTATAGCTTCAATTTTCTTGGGATCTACTTGAATGCCATCACTAGAAACCACGTGTCCCAAGAATGAGATGCTTTCTAGCCAAAATTCACATTTTGAAAATTTGGCATATAGCTGGTGTTCCCTCAAAGTCTGCAACACCATCCTCAAGTGCCACACGTGCTCTTCCTCGGTCTGAGAGTATACCAAAATGTCATCTATGAATACGATGACAAAACAGTCCAAAAATGGCTTGAACACCCTGTTCATCAAGTCCATGAAGGCTGCTGGTGCATTAGTGAGTCCAAAAGACATCACCAAGAACTCATAATGACCATATCTTGTCCTGAATGCCGTTTTGGACACGTCCTCATTCCTGATTCTCAACTGATGGTAGCCTGATCGTAGGTCTATCTTGGAAAAGAATCTAGCCCCTTGGAGCTGATCAAACAGGTCATCGATCCGAGGAAGTGGATACTTGTTCTTCACAGTCACCTTGTTCAGCTGTCTATAGTCAATACACAACCTCAATGACCCATCCTTCTTTCTCACAAATAGAACAGGAGCACCCCAGGGTGAAGTGCTCGGACGTATGAAACCCTTGTCCAAAAGCTCCTGTAGTTGCTCCTTTAACTCTTTCAATTCTGCTGGTGCCATCCTGTAAGGCGGCATTGATATGGGGTTCGTACCCGGCACAACATCAATGCAAAACTCTATTTCCCTTCCTGGTGGCAATCCTGGAAGCTCTTCAGGGAAGACATCCATGAATTCTCTAACAACAGGAACAATTTCCATGTTGACACATTCTACAAAGGTATCTCTCACCAATGCCAAATACCCTTGACATCCACGCCTCAACATTTTTCTAGCATTAATTGCTGACACCAAATTATATGAAGCGACGCTCTTGTCACCATCAAAGCTAAACTCTTCCACACCAGGTATGTGGAAATACACCTTTTTGTTCTTGCAGTCTAAAGTGGCATAATGAGTTGCCAACCACTCCATTCCCAGAATTACATCAAAATCTATCACCGGTAGAGGAACCAAGTCTGCTGGGAGGATCTTTCCATCCACTACTACTGGGCTACCCGAAAAAATCATATCTACATCTATGTTGTCACTAAGCAGGGTAGCTACAGACAAAGGGCATTCTAACATTGTAGGGTTTCTACCCAACCTCATGGCAAACACAGGGGAGACAAATGAGTGCGTAGCACCCGGATCTATTAAAACACGAGCCTCATAGGAACAGACCAGAAGAATACCTGCCACAACTGCATTGGAAGCCTGAGCATCCTGGTGGGTCAGGGTGAAAACCCGAGCTTGACCCCTACCCTGAGTGGCAGAACCCTGATACTGACTTCTACCTCCTGATCTGCCTCCAAATCCACGTCCCCCTTGTCCTCGGCCCTGTTGGCCACTGAACTGACTACCTGCCATGCTGGAAGCACCAGACGAGGAACATTTGCAACAGAACCTTGTGACCCCATCTGTGGCTCGCTGAACACGGGGCATTCCCTAGCAAAGTGACCTGGTTGGCCACACCTGAAGCATACTCCTGAACCCATCAAACAAGGTCCTGAATGTCCCCTTCCACACTGTGCACAAGGTGCCAAGGAGGATCCTGAACCAGACCCAGAACTGCTGTACCCCAAACTATGACCACTGCTAGATTCGTACCCTGACCTGAACCCTCGAGGTTTGTGTCTAAAACCACTCTTCTTGTTCCTACTTTTTCCTCTGTAATTACTCTGGCCACCACTATCTGGAGTACCCATGTGGGGAACACCTGAAGAACCCTCTGCTCTGTTTTTCTTTGCTCTTCCGCTGTCATCCACAGCATAGCTAATCTCTATCTGTCTGGCTCGATCAACTACCACATCAAAAGACTGATCAGACATCATGGCTAGGTTTGCATACCTCCTGTCAAGCCCCTTTAGGAACCTCTTCACCTTCATAGTTTCTGTAGCTACTGTTGTAGGGGCATATCTGCTCAATTCTAGAAATTCTGTAGCATATTATTCTACAGACCTGCCATTCTGTCTTAAGGCCTCAAAGGCCCACTGCTTCTGATCTCTAAAGCTTTCTGGCACAAACCGATTGATGAACAATTCCACAAACTGAGTCCATGACAAACCCTCCATCCGAGGTAATATGTAGTCATTCATCCATTGTCTAGGCATAGGCCCCATGACATGCTGCATACACTCTATAAGTCTTATATCAGTCAACTGCAACTCTGTTCCTGCCTGTCTGCAGGAATCCAAAAACCGATATGCATCGTCTGACACATCATAAGTACCAGGCACCAACTTCTTGAAATTGATTATCTGTTTATAAGATTTCCCTCTTGGTGCGGTGGACTGCTGCTGCTGTGGAGGGTGGACCATATACTGTGCCATCATATCGATGGTTCTCTGCAACCCAGCTAGAGTAGCTGCCATGGGATCCATGGGACCCTGTGCCATAAAAGACTGATCCTGAACTGGTGGCAGCTGCTCTTCTACTTGAGCAGCTCTAGGCCTCCTACCCCGCCTAGGCGCCTCATCCTATGCCGACACCTCGTCAGGCACATCTGGTTCTGGTGCAGTGGCAGCTCTCCTGCTTCTACGCATTTTCCTGAAATTCAGCAGCATTAGCCCACAAAAATTCAAAATAACAAGTTACACAGCTCTATAGATTTATATTTATACACAATATATGCAGCAGAGACTAGAAGCAAAGATGACAATGCAAGACGAATGTGGACCTTATTTTTCCTCATGTGACTCCTAGTAGACTCTTCCCAACACTTTGGACAATTATTCCCTATGAATCTGGAGCCTAAGCTCTGATACCACATTTGTCACGACCCAACCTATGGGCCGGACTGGCACTAGGACCTGGGCCAGCCTAAGGCCCCCGAGGCCCGTAGTAAGCCTAACTATTCATTAACCCAGCTCTAAGGCCCATTTGGGCCCACTTTCAAGAAACCAACCGGACAGAGTTCGGCCATAAAATGGACCTTTTAACGGAGAGTTTTTTACTCACCCGACCTGTAAACACAATATATAGTCAATTGGGGAGCTCAGCTCACCCTCCACATACTCATATCATCATAAAAATAAATGGGAGCTCAGCTCCCTCATCCAGTCCATCAAACATGCATGTGATAATAATTTTACAGGTCCAAACTAACAATTTATATTACAGACCCAAATTAATTAAATACTTCTAACACATGCGAAAATTCTAGAAGTTTATAGAATTACACAAACATGAATAGACGACCTGCGAGGGAGAAAAGCAGGTTAACCTCAAAAATATCCTCCTGTGGCCTGGAAAAATATTGAACAGGAGTGAGCGTTCGACTCAGGGAGTAAAATATCAATTTTAACCATAATCTCTATAACTATCTAAAACTGATACACCCTGTAGAGTGAAATGCAACATCAACAACATTTTCACATCATAACATCAAAAAGGTAATTTGGAGCACTCACACACCCAGTAATATCAATCATAATATATGGGAGCTGATCCCCTATACAGCTCTCTTAAATCCAACCTGGTGCCAGCGAAGAACTCAAGCCGGACTTTCGCTTAATAAACCAAATCGGGGTCCCAGCGAAGAACTCAAGCCGTGACTACCCTCGAAGGATCGGGTCCCAGCGAAGATCTCAAGCCGTGACTACCCGTCCTATCCATAGTCCACACCACATCACACGCATGCCAACGCACGCACACTGCTTCAAATTACCACAACAATATCCATGGCACTTTAACAGTTATGAATGCAACATAAATCGTGCCTAGAGTTTAACTACATAAATATATGCATATAAGTGATGCATGGGCTTGCTTGAACATATAATAATATCGAAATTACAATTAAAATTAATATTTTACTCACAGACTTAACAGCAGTTATTGTGGCGGCTGGGCAGAGGAAGAAGGCTGTCCCGGCTCACCTGACAATTACATTACAATTATTTAATACAATTGACTCAATACAAATCAAGAAAAGACCAAATACGTCCTAAGTCGTGCAGAAAATCCGGCAGAGTCTCCCCTATACCTAGGACCTATCCAACCTGCAAAGGGCTCAAAACACACTTCTATATTCACAACCCATATATCCACAACTCAATCACATCACACAGCCCCTCCTGTGCCCATCAAATCAGTCATCCATCACAATATGTAAAATTTCAATTTAGTCCTTATAACTGATCATTTTTGCAAAAACTGCCCAAACAAACTCCAAAAATTCTAAAACTTTGCCCCGCGGTCCTTAGCAATATTACTAGGCTATTGCAAAAAGAATCATAATTTTCTGAGCTACCACGAATATTTTATGGATTTTTAATCCTATTTAAGCACTAGAAAATTACAAAAAAGCAAGGTTCGGGTTTACCTTTGCCGATTCCGACTTTGGAGACGCACTCGGGACATCTGACAATGGTGGGGTAGCCAAAACCTCGATTCAAGTCGGAGACTTTTTCTGGTAGCCGGTCTGTCTGGCCGAAAATTCACAGACCCGGACAACTGTCGAATTTTCTAGAATTGAAGATACCTACATGAAGCCCATAACACGGGGGTTAGTACATAAATTTTACGAAATTTTCTAAGCTCATTTAATGCTCGGAAAAATACAACGAAGTTCCATGGGACCCACCGAAAAACGATGTCGAAAAAATTCAAAATTTATATCGCCGCGAAGCTCTCGACGAGTGGAGCGCTCTGGTACTCTCGGTTTTCTCGTGGGGTTCACGGTTTGCGAGAAATCTAGCCCAAAAGTCGAAATGGGCTAAAAACTTCCAGGGCAAAAATTGGACAAACCGCTCGACGGATTTCGGTGTTCTTGGTGTCTATGGAAAGCTCTCGATAACTAGATGAATTTAGACATAAGACCCGGTCCGATTGGTGGCCGGATCGGCCGAATTTCGGCCGGGAAGACGAAGCGGCGCGCTTGCGCGTCGCGTCGCTTCGGGCTCCTTTTTTCGGCGTTCTAGGCAACGGCGTGGTGAGGCGGTGGGGTGGCGAGGAGGCGGCGCGGGCAAGGGAGGAGAGAGAAAACGGGAGAGGAAGAGAAGAAGAAAAACGCGAGCAGGAGAGGAAGAAAAAGGAAGAAGAAGAGCCGGTCCGATTCGACCGGTCCGATCCGGTCCGGTTTGATTCTGCTGGTTCCATTCAGAATACAAAATTTTGAATTTTTTACTCTGCCTTGGAACCGAAAACGAGGTCCAAAAATTCCGAAAAAAATTCCAGAAAACTCAGAAAAATTCGTAGACTCCAAATATATTTTTAGTTTTGCCACGTGGTCTTTAAATTAATTTTTAAAAATCATCAAAGTTTATATTTTCGGAAAATTGAACCCGATTTTTAAAATCCAAAAAATCTCAAATAATTTCTTAAAATTTAAATAAAATTAAAATATCAATATTACTCATAAAATAATAAATTTAAAATTTTTGGGGTGTTACAATTATAATCCATTAAAAATAGAGAAAAGGAGGCAGAATTCTAGAAAATTTCAGCAGCCTCGCACTCTTCTTCCAAGCCGCACCAAGCCTCTCTCTCATTCCTCCATATCCAAGCTCACCAAAAGCTTGCTTTCCCTAGTTTTCTTCCAACAAAAACCCTAAGTGTTAACACAAAAGCTTGCTCTTTCATCTTGGTGAATCTTTGGGAGCAAAAAGAAGAGTTCTTGCAAGTTTGAATTTCACTCCATTAGAGGTTAGTGACTAAACTTGATTTTTATCTTTCAATTCATGTTGAAGGAGTGGTATTTGATGCAAATTTATAAGAAAATTTAGTAAACATCATGTTTATGTCTTGCTTAAAATTTCAGCAGCCTTGAACTTGGTTGAGTTTTGAAGATTACTTAGAATTAAAATGATATTGTGGCTGCCCTTAACACTAATATATTGATTTGAAAGGTGAAGTGCAAGTAATGCAACAATCTAGAATGGTGGAGCTAGGGTTTGACCCAAATTAAGACTTTGTTCATGTATTTGGTGAAAGAGAGTTTTAATGGTCAATTATTGACCATTGGGCTGTGTGTGAATAAGAAATGAAGTGGTTTGTTTAGTGGGAATTGAAGTTAGTGTGGCTGCCCTTGGTGACCTGTAGGACTGGGTATGAGTCCAACAGGTTTGGGCAGCAATAACTGGAGTTGTAAAGGTTCAATTAGTGTAAGGTCAATTGGACATGAAACTAGACACATAATGGCACAACTTTGGTGAAGAAACCATGCCCATAAAACCAAACCAAGTTGACCTAAAGATTGCCCTAATCTGGGTGACCTGCATTCAGCCTGGGCAAAATAACCAAATTTATTCATTTAGTCATAACTCAGTGTAGAAAGGTCCAATTGACCTGAAATTTTACCAGCAAATATCTGAGACATAGATCTACAACTTTCATGAAGAAACCTAACCCAAATTTTGAACATAACATGTTCAAAAGGTGACCTGCAGTCACTGCCCCAAACACTATAGATTTGGTCAGTCCAGAAAATCTGGGAAGTTGGCAATCCGGCCAGTTATGGTGTTTAGGCCATAACTTGAGCTACAAAACTCCAAATGGAGTGATTTAAAAAAAAAAATGTAACTAGACACAATAAGGAATAACTTTCATGTTGACCACTTTGCCAAATTCCCACTGCAAAAATAACTAATGGAACAGTAAACACAAAGCTTGAAATCTGAAAATTTTGAACATTTAACATTAAGTTTAGAAATAGTATTGGCAACCAATACCAACAATTTTAAAATGCAAAATGTGGTATGTTGGGAGTATTAAAACCAATGTACCCATTGTCTATGCAAAAGTCAATATTTTTGTTGACTAATGGAATGAATAGTAACACATAAACTTAAATTTCAAGAGTTGTATAAATTAAGAGTGTGACATGCCCTAGTACACCTAGCAAGATTGGTTTAGATAGGTTGGCATGCCAATAGGGTTCTGTTAGCAGTACTGCATATGGCTTCATGCCATTCTGTGTTTTATGGCCTCACGTGCCATTCTGTGATAAAATAGCCTTTGGCTATGTTGATTGAGATATTATATTTGGGTTTTATCCCTAATAATTATTACAACTTATTAGTTATTCTGTTGCACACATAGAGACACAATGTGACCGATGGTGTGATGGTTCGAGGTACTTAGTACCCAGTGCCAGTTTATCCGTTTATCCAGTCCAGTCAACTAGTATGGGTTACTCGGGCAATGATAATGAATCTTACAAAATTTTAATCGAATTATAATGCAATAAATGCCAGAAATTAAGTCTACCTAAAATGTAAACATACATTCTGCATATTTATATTATTTTAGTTATTTTATTTTATATTGTCACCACTAAGCAGAATTGCTTAGCACGTCACTTTTGCCACGCGCAGGTACTGGAGACATAGCTGGGGAGTCCAGCAGACCTCATACTGGGTGAGCTTTCAGATCTGCACACAGAGTTCAGAGTCACCTCACATTTGCAATGCATTTGGTAGGACATTAGACCACTTTTGGTATTTTGGTATTTTATATTTTGTAAACTTCTGTAATGTATATTATAAACTCATGTAATTATGCTTTTGATATAATTATCTATGAACTATGTTTAGTAATAAATGTGAGTATTTCTCATTGAATTGAGTGTGATATGAAATGAATTGAATTTTGAGATACTGAAGTGATTTGAGAAATTGTTGAAAATATGTTGGTGGTTGACTGAGATTGAAATTATAATTATATTAAAAGTATTTTTAACAGATTCAGAAGAACTGTTTTTCTAATTTACAGCCGGCACTATGCCGGATTTTCTATAAAAACTTGCGAAAAATTCAGATTAATAAAAAATTGTAAATAAAAAAAGTAAAAAAAAGGATAAATTGAATTGAAATATGATTTGGTGCTCGGGACACTGTGTGGCATATCTTGCTCTGCGACATTGTAGACGAGTAAGGGGCGTCACAAAAATATAGAAAAATATATGTATAAATTTAGTTCTCAATTTGATTCTGATTGGTATGATTTTAGTTTGGTTTCGATACAGTTTCAGTTTGATTTTTATTGAAAAATCAAAATCGAATTAAAGTATTGAAATAACTTCTGTTCGATACAGTTCCTATTGGTTCAGTATAATTTTTCAGTTCAATTCGATTTCCTAAAAAACTGTGCACAAGCCTAGCACCACCAACCTAATAATAAGTTCTTAAAATTTTTCTAACTCATTAATTTACTAAATAAAAAAAAAGTGAAAATTTAAAAAATTTTTATATTCTTTAAAAAATATTCTCTAAATAACTTATTATTTTAAAATTAATATTTTTAAATATAGTGTAAATAATTTATCCTCATCAACTCAGAAGCTCTTTCTACGTCTGCTCATACGTCACATGCTTATATCTACTTTCAGTGGTGAGCATTATAGTAAGCTTGCCTACAATTATTGCACACTCCAACCACCAGCAGGCCTTGTTTGGAAGTAAAATATATTTAAAAATAAAAAAATAAAATGAAGTTTTTTTTATTTATAAAATCATTTTCCTTTTTCTAATATCCAAATAAAGAAAGGAAAATAATTTTTTTCTTAACTTTTATTTTCTCTCCTTAAAATTTTTTTCCTTTATTTTCTTACTCTCTAAAATAATTTCATATCAGGTTTGAAATACAGGGTAATATATATTGAAATTGACAAGAAATACACATTACTATGTACATATACTGAGTAATATATAGTAATATGGGAGAGTCATATTATATCTTTTGAAATAATATGACGTAGGGAAGCGGAGGTGATGGGACATTGCCCTAGCCTATATGAGTGGATCTGGTATGACTAATATCTGGCCTCCCCGTTTTAAATTCATAATAAATTATTTGCAGGCAAAAATTTCCAAATATCTAAATTTGTATTTAATTCATTAAATTAACCCATCAAACCCAACACAACAGAAATTTGTCTCCACTCTCCAGGATCCTTATAAATGAAGTGTCTGGCAAGTGCGTGTTGCAAGTGAAGAGAAACACCTAAAATCTCACTGCAAAGGCTTTTTTCTTGCTCACTAATTTTCAATGCTCAACTTTGCTAGCGACCTCTAGCTAGCTACACATATGGAGGATTCCCAAGCTTTGCACGAAACCCAGTTAGTATCTGAGACCAATTACCAGCCCAAACAAAAAGACATCATCACTTTCATGGATGCTGAATGGTATAATGCTGCAGCTGAAGGCCAAATTGACAAATTCAAGGATTACACAGAGCCTCTAGATCTTTTGCGTACCCCAAACAAAAATACAGTCCTACATGTTTACATCACAGCAGTAAAAAAGGAAACGGAAGAATCCATTGAATTTGTAAAACTCGTTATCAGCAAATGTCCATCGCTGCTATCTGAGCCCAACATCAAAGGCGAAACTCCGCTGCACATTGCAGCAAGGTTCGGGCACAAAAATATAGTTGAATTTCTTATTCATAGCATCAAGAAGGCTCAATACGAAGACCTTGAGAGAGGCGCAGAGGCGTCAACAAGTGCTAAGATGCTGAAGAAGACAAGCACAGATGAAGACACAGCCTTACATGAGGCAGTGAGAAATAATCATCTTCAAGTGGTGGAAATATTGATTGGAGAAAATCCTGAATTTGCGAACATAGCTAATGCCGCCGGAGAAAGCCCGCTTCACCTTGCAGCGGTGAGAGAGAACAATATCATTGCCTCTAAGATATTGGAGATATGTCCCTCACCGGCATACAGCGGTCCCAATGGTAAAACAGCTTTGCACGAAGCTGTTATAAGTAAAGATGAAGGTACGCTTCATTTCCGCTCAGTTGTGAAATGCACAAAAATCATTTTTCTTCCCTATTTGCAATTTTATCCCTTAATTTTATAATTATTTACAATTTTATCCCTTACTTTTATAGTTATTTACAATTTCATCCCTTAGTTCCATCTTTCTCTCCCTCTCTCACACATTTATGTCTCTGCCTCTCTCCTTCATTTTTGTATCTCTCTTCCTCTCTCTGTATCTCTCTCTCTCTCTCTCTCTCTCTTATTTCTATCTCTCTTCCATTTATATTTCTCTCTCCGTCTCTCTTCCATTTTTGTCTCTCCCTTATTTCTCTCTTTGCCCTCCTCTTTCCCTTATTCATCTCTCCCTCCTCTTAGCTCTTTTCTCTTTCTCTCCATGTTTCTTTCTCTATCTCCTTTACTTTTTGTCTATCTACTTCGTGCAGGTATAAAAATGGAGAGGGAGAATAGAGCCATAAATGTATGAGAGAGAGAGAGAGATGCAAAATGGAGAGAGATAGAGAGAGGGAAAGAGACAAAAATGGGGTAGGTAGAGAGATGGCCAGGGAGATGAAGAGATGAAACTGATGAATGAAATTGTAAATAATTGTAAATCTAAGGAATGAAACTATAAATAATTGTAATATCTGAAGATTAAATAGTAATTTATCTCAAATATTAATGTCTAAAATGGACGGAAGGATCTTAAGTGTGTTATAAAAGCAAAACTAAGGAACTAAATAGTTTAATTTCTAAAATATAAAGACTCAAGTGTTATTAATCATAAAACATTAGGGTTAAATAATAAGTTTACCTTTAAGAAAACTAAACAACCCTAAGGATTTGTTAACTGATAGATAGATAATTGTTAACTAATAGATATTACTATTAGTTGATAGCTGATAGCTGGTAGTTAGTAACTAATGATAGCTGATTTATGTTAAGTGTTTGGTAAAACTACATTTAACTGTTGCTGTTGGTATGTAAAATGACTAATAAAGGCATGTATCATATAATTTATTTTATTATTGAAATGAATATAAAACTATAAATTTATTATATTATATTATTTATTTTATTATTAAAATAAATATATAATTATTAATTTAATATATTATATCATTTATTATATTATTAAAATAAAAATATAATATTGATTTATTATATCATATTATTTATTTTATTTTTGAGATAAGAAAATAATTAAATTCTTTAAAAAAATAATCAAATAATTTTAAAAATATAGTTATAAAATAATAAAGTAATTTTGTAATTGATGAAGAAAGAAAATCTTATAATTTTAAGTTTTTAGAAAAAAATTGTATTTTTTCATAATAAATAAGTATTTTATATTTTATGTTCTTCAGAGAAAATATTTTAACAAAATTACAATATGCTAATTAAGATGTTAAGATTTTAAATGAAAAAAAATAAAGGTAAATAACATTAATAATATTAATTTTTTAGTTATATGAAAAAGAATAATATGGTGTAAATAAAAAAAAATCAAATTAGCTTTCAGCTGATGAGAAATAATTTTATTTTTAGAGTTTATACAAACTGAAACTGAAGGGTATCATATCAGTTACTTATCAGCTCTAATTTTTTAAGCTTGCTAAACACTTTAATTCATCTGTTTGAGTGTCTATCAACTATTAGCTATAGCCAAAAGATGAACTAAACACCCCAAAACCTACAGCGAATAAAAGCTGCTAACGTCTCTTCTTTCTTTGTCCGCCAATTTTTGTTTCACCAAAATCACTCGCACAAAGAGTTTTGGTTTTTTTAGAAGTACATGGTTGTAAATAAATCAAGCTATTTGAATTCAACTTCAAAAATTTTTTCAAAATTTTAGTGGTTCAAGTAACTTGCGGATTGAGTTTAAGGATCATAATAATCAATTTGAGTGTTTCGCGGTCCGATATATTAGCCATTATTAAGTAATTATACCGCTTTGAAATTTGTTTTTGTATTTCTTGAAAAGTTGATATTTATTTCAAGTTTATTGCAGATTTGATAGGAAAAATACTTGAAAAAAACAGTAGTCTGACCAAAGAACAAGACGAAGAAGGATGGACTCCGCTGCATTATGCTTCCTACTTCAATCTTCTTCAAATTGTGGAAGTGTTATTACTAAAAGATGGTAAATCTGCTGCCTATATTGGCGATAAAAGCGGAAAAACACCTCTTCATGTTGCGATTTTCCACGGCAAAAGCCATTTAAAGGTGGTGGAAAAAATTATGTCAGACTGCCCAGATTGCTGCGACCTGGTTGACAATAGTGGCCGAAATGTTCTCCATTTTGCTGTGGAAAGCAAGAGTTTTGAAGGAGTGAAAACTATTACTGAAAAACCTTTCCTGGCTAACCTAATAAATCAGAAAGATAAAGATGGGAACACTCCGGCCCATCTGCTTGCTACTTATGGCTTTGAAGAGTGTTGTCTTACAGAGCACCACCTAGTTGATAAAAAGGCCATCAACAATGAAAATTTAACCGCTCTGGACGTAGTGGTAAAAACGAAGGATGAAAGCAATATGCCATTTCTGGTACGCCGAGTTAATTTTATGCCTTTACATCATCCCACAAATTGTAGGCATTATTATTATTATTATTATTATTATTATTATTATTATTATTATTATTATTATTATTATTATTATTATTATTATTATTATTATTTTCAATTTAGCTTTGATTGAAATTTTAACTTGAAATCTCATAGAAAACACTGCCAAAATGAAAAATTATTCATTTCTATTGGTAAGCATTGATTTGTTTTGGAACAACACAGTTAATGAATTCATGTTGCAGGGATGGACAAAAAGAAAACTAAAGAAGGTTGGATATAAACCTGGTCGGCCTTCAATTATCCAGCTCGCAGAACGTGATAACATGTCAAGACTCGACAATGAGTTCATCACTGAACTCGAGAAAACCAGTCAATCGCATCAGATAGTAGCCACCCTCATAGCAACGATAACTTTTGCGGCAGGTTTCACCTTACCTGGCGGTTACAGTGATCACGATGGCCCCGACGAAGGAACAGCAATTTTAACTAGAAGATCAGCCTTCAAAACTTTCCTTATAACTGATACCCTTGCGTTTGCCCTCTCCATTTCTGCTGTGCTTATCCACTTCTTATTGACATTGCAACCATCCAAGAGAAAGTACTTTAATCTATTCGCTGCGGCTTCTCACTTCACTTTAATTGCGATGGCATTAATGGTGGTGGCATTCATGACAGGTGTGTATGCAGTGATGCCAAGTTCCTCATCAGGTCTTGGGGCCACCATTTGTGCTCAAGGTTTCTATCTATGATTAACTGATTAATACTTGGACTGTTGTACAATTAAAGAGCAGTGTATAATTAGAAAAATATGTAAAATTAAGATGGAAATTAATGTATTTAAAATTTATGAATGTATAATTTGTTGTTTATTTATTAAGGATTTTTCTTATGTAGACCCAATCTACTATGGACCCAATATATAAGAAATATGGTGAGATTAATTTATTAAATATATAGATCTCACATGATTGTATCTTGAGCATATGATGAACCCAGTTTAGGCAAGAATTTCCCATTTATTTATTGAGAGTCGGTCTAGTCCAACTCCATCCATTTAGATTTCAACCAGCATGTAGAAGAAGTCATCGAAGGGATGGAACAAGAAGGTGATTGCAGAAGAATTTAGAAGTTAAATAGTTTTGGAAAAATTATTATTTAGTTCCTTAATTTTAATGAAATTAACTACTTAGTTTCCTTATTTTGAAAAATATATGATTTAGTTCTTGTATTTTTTTTTTATATACTTTTTAGTCCCTCCAACAAGTTTAAATCAAGTTTTTTTGTTAGTTAATATATTCAATAAAAAGAGAAATTATTATTATGGGGACCAAAGATTTCAAAGCATAGAAAATAGAGAGACTATATAGTTATATATTTCAAATTGCATGGACTAAATCAAATTCAAACTAACACCTAAAATGACCAAAGGAATTAATTAAGAGTAATTAAGTGGATAAAAACATACAAAAACTAATACTAATGTATTTTTCAAAATATGAGAACCAAGTAGTTAGTTTCATTAAAATATATAGACTAAATAATAATTCTTCCAAATATTTTTTATAGTTAATATTTTTATATAATAATAATAATAATAATAATAATAATAATAATAATAATAATAATAATAATAATAATAATAATAATAATAATATACTGAAAAATTATAAAATAACATCAAAAGGTTTAACTTTAATTTACTCATAAAAATAACTGACTTTTATATAAAATTAAATTTAAATTATAAATAACTATATTTATTTTACAAAAACTATTTAGTCCCTCTATTTTACGATACTAATTACTTAGTCCCTTATTTTGAAAAATACATTAATTAGTCATTATATTTTTATTTTGTCTACTCTTTAGTCCCTCTATCCATTTTAAATCAAATTTTCTGTTAGTCAATATATTTAAAAGAGAGAGAATTTACCATTACGTGAATTAAATAGTTTAAGACAGAGAAAACAAATGGAATATATAGGTGTGTTTTTCAAATTACAATGATTAAATAAAATTTAAACTAATGCTTAAAATGATCAGAGGGATTAAAGAGTAAACGATACAAAAAAATAGGAATTAATTAATATATTTTTCAAAATAAATTAGTTAGTTTCGTTTAAATATATGAAATAAAAATCATATAATAATTTATAATAGTAATATGTTATTTTATTAAATAAGCATAAACAGAAATAATATATTTACAACATTAGAAAATATAATGATCAATATAAATAAATTTGTAAATAAGTCAACTCACAAGTTTATTTACCGAACTCACTCATGAACATATATTAAAAGAGTTTGTTAACGAACCTTCAAATGAGTTAGCTCACAAGCCATGAATCAATTCGGGAGCCAATAAATGAGTCAACTTGTAAATCTTAATAAGTTGAATACTAATAACCTTGAACTCGACTTATTTATTAAATAGCTCTAAAAATAATGTTTGATTTTGATTGATTTAGAAAATGAACCGAATTAAACTAAACTTTTATCAAATCAAATTTCAAACAATCAGCCAGCAGCTTGACTTGTTTACAAAACTACACAGCCATTCAAGTAATGGGGATTCGAAATATTGCTCTCGCGCAATAATATTTATTTTTGTATGTTTTACCTTTTTTTTTTCCCCCTAAAAGTTGGATATCTTTTCCAATTTGTTGCAGATTTGACAAGCACATAACTCATCACTTGACAAAAACATATCAGTTACAAAAGTCAATTACACTAACTTGAATGAGCAAAGCATATCTTTGCAGACACATAACAATATATTAATTAAATAATTCATATGAGAAATAGGGGTGAGCAGATTCGGTTCAAACTGAAAAATTGAATCGAACCAAATCAATTCAGTTCAATTGATTCGATTTTAAAATTTAATCAGTTCGGTTCGATTTTATATTATAAAAATTTTGATTTGATTCGATTTTGAAGAGAAAAATCGATTAAATTGAACCGAATCAAATAGTAATTTTATATATTCAAATCGAACTAAATCGAACTGAATCGATTTTTAAATTGATTTATTTTTATGGGGAATTTATGAATTATATTTAATTATATATATATATATATATATATATATATATATATATATATAAATTATTTAATTTCATTGATTAATGGTTATCAGGTTCAAACCAAAGTTAAAATTAGATCAAATAACTTGAAAATCAAGGCTAAATTAAAAAATAATCAAAAATCAAAATAGATCTGTTTGAACCGAACCAAATCGAAATAGAGCGGTTCGGTTCAATTCAATTTTTCATCCATTTCGGTTTGGTTCGATTTCTAAAATATATAATTCACTTTTCATAATTTAATTTGGTTAGGTTCGGTTTGGTTCGGTTTGAACCGAATACTTACCCCTAAATTGAGAAATGCTTATCATCATACAAAGCCTTGGAGGGGAAAAAAATGTATTGTTGCTTTAAGGCAATTTAAAAAATAAACGAGGAAATAGGATCCTTTGTTGTGAAGAAATCTCTGGCCATGAGTTGCAATTATGCTTGTAAGAGGATTATTAGGATACCAAGCAATTTCATATTTTGTGTTTTACTTAAGCATCCATTTGTTTTTGAGAAAAATAATTTTTTAAACAAATATTTTACTCATTTTTTAGTATTTGTGTTTAGGAAACTCATAAAATGAGTAAATGGAAAATATTTTCTGATCAAAAGAAAAATTAAACCATTTTTAAGAAAAATAAAAAAAAAGTCATTTTTCTAGACTTTCACAATTTTATTAAAATATTAAAATACTTATACATATATAACATTCACACTTATAATTAGTTTACTACAACCAAATAATAAAAAATATTTTTATGAAAAACATTTTTCACAAAATAATTTTTATAAAAAATATTTTTCATATATAAATTATTTAAAAAAAGTTAAAAAAAAAAAAATTACCTCACGGGAGTAATTAAGCTCAAACGAAAGTGGACTATGTTATTTGAGAATGACGCTATTGTTGAATCAATGGAATGAAAAATTTTTCTTATTTAGACGTAGTTTCCTATAAAACAAAATATTTCGTAAGTTATAATATTTTTATGTGGTGTTTAAATACCAAAGTTTGAAATAAGGAATTCAAATTTAATTTTAATATAAAATATTGATAAATTGTTGATTTCAAATAATATTATTTTACTTATTTTGAGTTCTTTTAAAATATATTTTAAATAATACAATTTTACAAAACATTTTAAATCTACACTTAAATAAGATGTTTTTCATATCTATGAGTCCAATATAAATTTATTATTAATTAATTAAAAAAAATATAATTTTATTAAATTTAAATTTGACATTTTATATTTTTCAACCAAACACAAAGTTATATCCTCTTTATTTATAGTGTCATTAATTTATATTTTTTTAAGAAAACATAAATTACAATAATTTCTTATGCTAAAGTAACGAAAGAGCAAATTGCTTCGAAAGCAACCCAAACTAACATTGGCATTGCAAACTCAATTTAATTCACAATTATATATTCCTTTCCAAAATATTCATCTTCTTAATTAAAATGTATCTAGTAGAAGGTTAAAAAATTAAGAATGTATTTTGTATAAGGTTAAAAAATCAATAGTTAAATGTTACTCTTATAAATTTTAACCCTTAAGAAGGGTCTCTAAGGTTAACATTTAACCTTCTAAGAAGACATAAATGTTAATGAGGTGAAAAGTTAACCTATTTTTTTTTAAGTATCCAAATAATATTAATAAGGGTTAAAAATTATAAGGGTAACAATTATTCTTTATTAATCTCGTACTAAACACTCCCTAAGGATTAAATATTATCCTTGTAAGTTTTAACATTTAAAGAGGGTAATTATTAACTTAATCTCTTAAGATTAACATTTAATATCTTAAGAAGGTATAAAAACTAATGATGTGAAAAATTAACCTAATCTCTTTAAATATTCAAATAACATTAATAAAAAGTTAAAAATTATAAGAGTAATAGTTACTCATTATTAAACTCGTATGTATGTACCAAATCCTCCTAAACTTAAGCTTTTTTTTTTTTTTTTTAAACTAAAAGATGTGCTTCTTCAAACTATGGGGAAATGTTTAACAAATATTTTCCAATGTTATATTACCTATGGCATGTAGATGTGGAGCAAACAATTGGTCTTGGGGCTACAATTGATTAAACTCCTCATTGGTCATGTGAAAGATAGTAAAATATACTACTAATCAATCTTGGTATATATGAGAAATTGAGATCAATAATAGAAGACATTTCTGTGCCAGTTTTAAGTTCAATGGCTTATAATTGATATAGTGGTTAAAGTAAAAAATAACAAGATTAATGAAGTGAGTATTCTTAATGTGGCGAGTATTCTGCACAACGACTTTTTTTAATCTTATTATTATTATTATTAGCCTTAAATTGAGGGTTAAATTTCATTTGAACTGTCAAACTATTGAATAATTCCAGTATTAAAATTGGATTAACATTAATCTGACAATGGTTGGAACCGAACTGGATCTGGCATCAACATCACAACCCCACCAGACCACCAGGAGACAATAGAGCTTTGGTATAAAGTCCATGAGTCTAATTAATATTTTTAATGAATAAATTTAATGATATTTAGTTAACATGCATTGATTGATAATTGTTTAATTAAATAAATAAACTTAATTAGATGGATGATCAATTTGAATTCAGAAAATTTTATTAGTGGGACGATATATACACACAATACTCTTATATAAATAAAAAATTATGAATTTAAACTCCCTAATAAGGAAAAAAAATGCATTAAATTAACTCAACTAACCAAACACAACCTAAATATGTCTCCACTCTCTAGTCTCCTTATAAATAGAAGTGTCTACCTTGCTACATATATGGCGGATTCCCAAGTATTGCCCGAGCGAAAAGAAAAATCTCACTGCAAAAGTTTTTTCCCGCTCACTATTTTCCATTGCTCAACTTTGCTACCTTGCTACATATATGGCGGATTCCCAAGTATTGCCCGAAACCCAATTAGCATCTGAGATCAATGATCAGCCCAAACAAAAACACATCATCACTTTCATGGATGCTAAATGGTACAATGCTGCAGCTGAAGGCCAAATCAACAAATTCAAAGATTACACTGAGCCGCTAGATCTTTTGCGTACCCCAAACAAAAGTACAATCCTACATGTTTACATCACATCAATACAAAATGAAACGGAAGAATCCATTGAATTTGTGAAACTAGTTATCACCAAGTGTCCGTCGCTGCTAGTTGAGCCCAATATCAGAGGTGAAACTCCACTGCACATTGCAGCAAGGTTTGGAAGTAAAAATATAGTGGAGTTCCTGGAAGAAAAATAGAACACGGGCTGTGTAATTGGACCCGTGTAAATAGTCGAGACCCATGTAACCTTCTACTCTGACACAAGATGCAACCTTCAAACACTAGTAAGTTACACGGGCCTAGGCCGTGTAGTGACACACGGGCCTTGTGTCAGCTGATAGCCAATTTCCTGAATAGATGACAGCTCCAGTCTTTACACTCAGAACAGGCTCCTTACGCCCTAGGGACTCTAAAACCTAACTCTAGGACATTCAATATAAATAGAAGCAGCAGAAAACATAGAAAAGGATTCGGCATTAGCATTTTCACATACATATCTTCATTCACATATAACTTCATTCTCTCCAAGCTGTCTTAAAGAATAGTGCATTAGCATCAAGGAGGAGTCCTCAACTGAAGTGTCACAAGTTCAAAGCTGCAGATTCTTTTCGGTTCTTTTATTCTATTTCTTTAGGCTGTTTTTATGTTCTTTTATTTTACTTCTATTATGTCTCCTAAACTCATCATGAGTGAGTAGTTTCTTTATTCTGGAATTAGGAGAGTAACGCTTGTAATCATTATTATAGATAAATATTGAGTTTCATTTATTGGATTTGAGTTTTGTTCTTTGATTTAATATTCTTTGTTCTTAATGCATTCTATGTGTCGGTACCCACTTAGACATTATGTAAGATACTAATTGAAAAACTGAAACGTGAAGATTGGTATTGGAAAATCAGAGTATTAAATTTAGGAAATCTGACCTAGAGATAGGCTGATGATCTTCGTGGAATTTCATGATTGATCATAGATCTTAAAGGGTTTTTATTAGAATTAATCACCAACGAAAGTAGGGTTTAGCTCTAATTGAAACACACCTTAGGTACCTTGCGAGAGGACCTAGGATATCTTAGGATTAATTTCCATCAAAGCAACTATCCTCAATCCAATAAATAGACAAGATTGAATCCATAATAAGGTTAAAGTGTGAAATCTTAATTCTGGAATTGTTTTAATAGATTGTTTCATTTTAAGTTCATTATTCTTCTAGTCTTTAGTGCTTAAGATAAATTAGATTCACTCTCCCATTATATTCGATAGCCTAAACAGTCATAATTGCCGCGTAACTTAGTACTTGCTAATTAAATTCCTCGTGGGATGATACTCTACTCACTACTTTATTACTTGTTAGCGATCCGTGTACTTACGATGTTGTAAAACCAGCAAAAAACTACCATGAAATTACAAAATATTAACAATTATATTTTGTACAAGGTTTTTCTGATAACTTTGACAGGCTTAGCGTAAAAATGGTATCAATTGCCTCGATTGAAAATTTTGAGCAGCTAGCAAGCTCTTTCAAGGAAAAATTCTTCACTTGCATTCCGCCAAAGAAACTTTCCTTGGATATGAGAAAAGTACAGGAAGGTGAGTCTTTAAGAAATTCATTTCTCCGTGTAATACTGAAGCTATACAGGTTGAAGGTGTCAATCACGAGACAACATGCGAAGCACTTAAAAAGCAATTAAGGAATGCCAGATTCGTATTTTCCCTTGTCAAAAATCTGATGGTCGGTTACCAATAATTGATAGAAAGGATATAGAAGTATATCAGGCTTGATGATGAGCGTCAAGCCCTCGAAAGAAGAAAGGAAGGCTAGACTAAACAGAAAGCAAGAAAAAGTCATATGGCTCAGAAAGAAGGCATTACAATTGGGACAGAGAACAAGATAGAAACAGGCTCAGGCATTATACACCTTTGACAGAGTCTCGAGCAAAGTGCTCATGTGGATCCAAAGAACAGGACAACAGATCAAATGGCCGACAATAGCTAATAATTAATATTGGTTAAATAGAATATATATATATATATATATATATATATATATATATATATAAGATTAATGAAGCAATGGGCCATTCCAAAATCTCCAAGAATTAGTTTGAGGTTATTTGGCGTAGGTGTACAAAGGAGTAAAGTCTCCAAGCTGTCTTCTTTAAAGTTTCATTTGGAATAAATCATTTGTAAGAAAAGAATTCAATTGAATTCTCATAAAATCATACTTAATTTCTATTTCTTTTAAAATAAAATATTTTTTAAATTAAAAAAAATTGAATTCTTTCATTCCAAATATAAGAATTAATAAAAAAGATATCAATTAAATTGAACTCTTATAAAAATTTACATTCCAAATAAGGGGTACTGGATATAGATTCGCTTGTGTTTATTTTGGAATAAAGCTCCCTCAGTATTAATACTTACCCTCCACCCCAGAATCAACCAAGTATCCAACCCCACCAAAAAATAAAGAGTGTATTTTACACATCTTAAATTTTCATAGATGTCTAAGTGAATCATGCTCGACATTTCCCCCTTGGAAGTTGCTCCACTAAGAGGCAAAGGGAAAAGAGCCATCTTTGCATATTTTCTTTGCTCTTTTATTTGTTCTATTTGTTGCTTCTTTCTTTTATTTTGTATTAAAAGGAAAAGAAAAATACTTTGCTTCTTTCCCTTAGAAAATGTAATGCTCTCTTCCAAACCTCATAGATTGGCTGGTTAATTAATTATAAACTTTACTCATCTCTCACACATCCCTTTAACTTTCTTCTTTTTCATGTTGCCCAAATCTAATTTATCATTATCGATCCTTCCACAGATAGCTAAACAAATCCCATAACATTCCATCTAATTCATAACAAAATTAAAAAAAAAATTATTATTAATCATCAAGAAAATTTTCTTAAATAAATTATTATTATTCTTATTATTAGCCTTAAATTAAGGGCTAAGTTTGATTTGAACTGTCAAACTATTGAATAATTCCAATATTAAATTTAATTGGATTAACATTAATCTGATAATGGTTGGAACCGAACTGGATCTGGCATCAACATCACAACCCCACCAGACAGAGCTTTGGCATAAAGTCCATGAGGCTAATTAATATTTTTAATGAATAAATTTAATGAAATTTAGTTAACATACATTGATTGATAATTGTTTAATTAAATAAATAAACTTAATTAGATGGATGATCAATTTGAATTCAGAAAATTTTATTAGTGGGGCGATATATACACACAATACATTTATATAAATAAAAAATTATAAATTTAAACTCCCTGATGAGGAAAATGCATTAAATTAACTCAACCAACCGAACACAACCTAAATATGTCTCCACTCTCCAGTCTCCTTATAAATGGAAGTGTCTGGCACGTCTGTGTTCCAAGCGAGTGAAAAGGAAAATCTCACTGCAAAAGCATTTTCCCGCTCACTATTTTCCATTGCTCAACTTTGCTACCTTGCTACATATATGGCGGATTCCCAAGCATTGTCCGAAACCCAATTAGCATCTGAGATCAATGATCGGCCCAAACAAAAACACATCGTCACTTTCATGGATGCTAAATGGTACAATGCTGCAGCTGAAGGCCAAATCAACAAATTCGAAGATTACACAGAGCCTCTAGATCTTTTGCGTACCCCAAACAAAAGTACAATCCTAAATACAAAATGAAACGGAAGAATCCATTGAATTTGTGAAACTAGTTATCAGCAAGTGTCCATCGCTGCTAGTTGAGCCCAATATCAGAGGTGAAACTCCACTGCACATTGCAGCAAGGTTTGGGCGTAAAAATATAGTGGAATGTCTTATTGATAGCATCAAGAATGCTCAAGAAGACATTGAGAGAGGTGTAGAGGCGTCAACAAGTGATAAGATGCTGAAGAGGACAATCCCATATGAAAACACAGCCTTACATGAGGCTGTTAGAAATAACCATCCTCAAGTAGTGGAAACATTGCTAAGAGCAAATCCAGAATTTGCGGACATAGCTAATGCAGCCGGAGAAAGCCCGCTTTACCTTGCAGCGGTGAGAGAGTACAAAGAAATTGCTTCTAAGATATTGGAGATATGTCCCTCTCCCGCATACATCGGTCCCAATGGTAGAACAGCTTTGCAAGAAGCTGTGATAAGTCCAGATGCAGGTACACGTCATTTCCGCTGTCACCTAGGTCCTAGAGAAATACCCAAAAGTCTTTTTTTTCCCTAAAGAAATTGGTTTGATTTTTAGAGAAAAAATAGTTAGAACCAAAAATGAACTGAATGGTTTTTTTTTTTCTAACTAATTATTATTAGGTCTTAAATTAAAATTAAAAATAAGAAATATAACTGAAATTAAATCTAAAATAAATCGAAAAAAATCCAAGATGGAGCACAAGTTGATAAATTGAGACGAATTGAATCAAACAAATTTGATATAATTTGATTTTATTTTTGTTCTAATTTAATTCGATTTGGTATGTTAAAAACTGTGGTTTATTCAATTTAATTTAAATTTTTATTATAATTCAATTTGTTATATATATATATATATGATGATTTAAGCCAACAACTTGTACATGAACCAAGCTCATTAATTTATTTTATGAGCTAACTGGATAATAAATCCAAACATTTATACTTTTTCATTATTATGGTCAAACGTTTTAATCTTAAATAATAAAGTCCAAACAATTGATATTGGGTGCAATTATACATACTTAAGAGGTTGAATTTAGAAACTTATGGGTAAATTATAATATAATCCTTGAATTCTAATTTTATAAAGTTTTGTGAGCAAAATTTAAATTTTTTGAAATAAATTTTAAATTTTAATCATAATTATGCCATCTTAAATGTTTGGCTTTTTATATCCAATTTACTTATAACAAATTTGGCTCTATAAAGTTCTGATTGATTTGATATAATTGTTCAATTAGATTCAAAATTCTGCACATCCTTTGTTCCGAGACATTAACAAGCCATTCAAGTAATACCGACGGACAAATTTCTCTCGGCTAATAATATTTATTTTGTGTGTTTTGCCCTTGATCTTGATATCTATGTCAATTTTATTGCAGATCTGACAGGAAAACTACTGAAACAAAAGAGCAATTTGGCCAAAGAACAAGACAACGAAGGATGGACTCCGCTTCATTATGCTTCCTATGCCAATCATCTTTCAATTGTGGATATGTTACTAGAGCATGATAAATCTGCTGCCTATATTGGCGACAAAGATGGAAAGACACCTCTTCGTGTAGCGCTTCTTAACGAAGCAAACAATTTAGAGGTGGTGAAAAAAATTATGTCAGACTGCCCAGATTGTTGCGACCTGGTTGACAATAGAGGCCGAAATGTTCTCCATTTTACTGTGGAAAGCGGGAGTTTTGAAGGAGTGAAAACTATTATTGAAAAACCTTTCCTCGCTAACCTAATTAATCAGGAAGATGAAGATGGGAACACTCCGGTCCATCTACTTGCTACTCATGGTTTAGATGCTAGTTCTCTTATACGACACCGCGTCATTGATAAAATGACTGTCAACAAAGCAAATTTAACAGCTCTGGACATGGTGATGGCAACAAAGGATAAAAGCTATGCGCTATTTCTAGTAAATCAACTTAATCTCACAAATTGTAGGTAATGATAGTCCTATTTTTACATTGAACTTTGAAACCTCATAGACAGCTGGAGCAACGAGCCAAAATGAAAAATTATTCACTTTGATTGGTATAGGCATTGATTTGTTTTGGGAAAAAAAATAGTGAATGAACTTTCATGTTACAGGGATCTACAGTAAAACACCTAAAGAAGGCTGGATATAAACGAGGTCGGCATTCAATCGGGCAGGCAACGGCTGATAAAACACCAATAATCGACAATGAGTTAATGTCTTCCCTCCAGAAAGCGAGTGAATCCCATCAGATAGTGGCCGCCCTCATTGCAACAGTAACTTTTGCTGCAGGTTTCACCTTACCTGGTGGTTACAGTGATGAAGATGGCCTTGACGAAGGAACAACAGTTTTAACTAGAAAATCAGCCTTCAAAACGTTCCTTGTAACCGATACCATTGCCTTGGCCCTCTCCATTTCTGTTGTGCTTATCCACTTCATTTTGGCAGTGCAACCAACCAATAGAAAGTTCTATTTTCTATTCCTTTGGGCATTTCTTTTCACTATTCTTGCTATGACTTTAATGGCGGTGGCATTCATGGCAGGTGTGTATGCAGTAATGCCACATTCCTCATCAGGTCTTGGGACTACCATTTGTGTTATAGGAAGTTGTTTGGCCTTATTGTGTTACTGGGTGCTCAAGGCTGCATTGTGTGATTGAATATAATTGATTTTAATATTTGAACTGTTTTACAATTAAAGAATGGTGTATAATTGGAATAAATTGTAAAATATTGATGGAAATTAATGTTATTATATTTTTAACAAGTTTTTTTTTTATCTATTATTAGTTTGACTGAATTATTTTCACGAATAATTCTATTTTTCCTTTAAGAATTTACTATGAAAAACTTACAGTCTCCGAATATGAGCAGGAATTCGTGAGACTTAGTGGATATGCATTAGAGCTAATGCCTACAGAGGTTGATAAGTGCAGAAGGTTTGAGGATGGACTGAATGACAACATCCGACTGATAGTTACATCTCACCACTTCACGGATTTCTCCATATTAGTAGCGTTAGCTCTGAATGTGGAGAGAGTCAGAAATAAGGAGCAGTCTAGGAGGGACAGACAGCGTAAGAGAGGTCCTGGACAGGGCCAATTAAGTGCACCAGCTACTAGTAGTAAGAAGCATACGGGTTCACAGAGCCAGATACAAGGCCAGAGGAGCCAGTCTGAAGTATCTATAACTAGTTCCTCGGGTACAATAACAAGAGAATCAATTTCAGTGCCAGAATGTACCCACTGTGGCAGAATTCACCGAGGGGAGTGTCGACTGTTGACTGGTGGATGTTTCAAATGTGGGTCTACGGATCATTTCATATGAAGTTGTCCACAGGGGAGTGCTCCCACTGCACTACCACAGACAGAGAGGACTACCCCGGCAGCACAGAGGGGTAGAAGACCTGTGAGGCCTAAGACAGCTGGTACATCATAGAGGGCTTCTGAGACTACAGAACGGCCTGAGGCTAGAGTAGCACCCCGTGTGTAGGCTATGGCTCGAGAGGAGCCAAATTCGGTAGACGTTATCAGAGGTACATTTCTTAATTATAATATCTTTAAGTATGTATTGATAGACCCTAATTATATTCACCCCTATATATACATTGTACCTCCTATTAAAAGAGGATACCGAGAGATGAGTTAGAAGATGACATGCTTGTCACCAACCCTTTGAACTATAAGGTTATGGTAGATTATCAACCGAAAAGGATCGTATCAAAGATAATAGATGGAAATGAAAAGGAGGCTGTATATGAGATGAAAGAAGATGAGTACAGAATTGGTTGAGGATAAAAAAAAAAAAAAAAAAGAGTTTGTCTATTGGGATATACCGTGGTAACTATGCAATGCTCTTGATGTTTGTGCTGTAGACTATTGTGTAGAGCTACATATTTCCAATAGTAAATCGAGATAAGGATAAGATTGTAGAACTAGGATTAATATGATAGACTACAGAAACAGTAAAGTATTATAACACAAAAAGGCAAAAAGATAAGGAGATAGCGGTCCCTCGATTATTTACACTGTGTAAATTTCGAGGACAAAATTTTATTTAGAGGGAAAGAATTGTAACACCCTCACTGTAGATAGTCCGTACATTTTATTGTTCCGACGACTAATGTATGTTCGGACAGTCAGGATGTCTGGAACTACACTTAAATTATATTGAAGAGGCATAAATTAATGAAATAAATATTAAAAAAATATAGGAAAAATTTAGAGAATTTATTAATTGATATAAAGTAATAAAAATAACCCGATGAGCACCATGAAGGGCATTTTGATCATTTCACCCCCAAATGTGAATTTTGACCTAAATGTCAAATTAAAATTAGAAAATAAAATAATTAACATAAATTAAATTTATAAATTTGAATTTGGAAAAGAAAAGAAACTAAAGGAAAAGAAAAGAAAAGAAAAAGCTTATGGAAATTTTAAAATTTAAAGTACACAATAGAATATATATATATATATATATATATATACCCATTAGAAGATAAAAGCCACCAACTTTATCTTCTTCTCCACTCTTTCTCTCTCTCTTCCTCTACATGGCTAGCACCCTTGTCCCCCATTTCCTCCATTGATATTCAAGCTTTCACACACCAAAACTCATAGCACCCTTCATAAAAAATACTCCCCACACCCTAAGGAAGCTATAGACACCCATTGGAAGCAAGAAAATTGAAGTTAGGGAAGCTCAAGTAAGGTTAGTGCACTAATCCCTCTTCTTCTCTTTATTAAACATGAAAAGCATGTTTAGCCAAGTATAAATATCATGAAAATGAAAAGAAAATTTGAAAGAAAGAACCCTTGATTTTTGGGCAGCCATGGAACTTGAAGTTTGTTACTTTTAAGTAGTGAAAAAAAAATGGTTCATGAGAATGATGATGAGTTGGAATGTTGGGAGTTGATTGTGTAGGGTTTGTGTAAATTTGAAACTTTGAAAACTGGGGTTTGTGTAAGTGATTGAGAACCTTGTGTAAATGCATGAATTTGACCTAATTGAGTTGAGATTGATACTTATAGAAGTGCCATATATGCTTATTTGGAGTTTGGAAGGAGGATATTGAAATTGGGAGTGTGAATTTTCTGCAGGTTGTGTTATTGTTGAATCCAGTAGCTTTTTATTCCATATCTCCCTTCGGGTTGCCCCAATTGGTATGAGGCCAATTAAAGGTGTTTTGGGACATCCAAACCTTCATTTTTCAAGAAGGAACCCTGCCCAAATTTTGTCAAAATCATGACCAATTCTCTGCCCAAACCCGGATGACCAAACACTAAAACCCAGAAAATGACCAAATGAACAGTAACGTGTTCATTTGGTTATAACTCTCTCTATACTAGTCCAAATGACCTAAAATTTACATCAATGGAAAGCTTAGACATAGGGCTATACTTTTCATGAAGACCACTTGACTCAATTTTGCCTTTAACCAAGTCAAATTGTTAGCAAATTTTGGGTCACTAAAACTGCCAACCCACAAATTGTCCAAAATACTGCTCCTTTAGTATGCTTAACCAGTTTTGGCAAAAATGCCATAACTTGGTCTCCAAAGCTGCAAATTGAGTGAAACTAGTGCCAAAAGTTTTATAAGACATAGCACAACAATTGTTATGTTTTGACTAAGCTCTAGACACAATTGCATCCTAGGGAAAATATTAGCCAAAGTTAGGAATTAAAATCTGGAAAATATTAAGTTGAACCCAGAATGCCATTTGATACCCGTGTGTTCATTTGGCCATAACTCCCACTAAGAAATTCCATTTGAGATGTGCCAATATGATCTGGAAACATGCTACTTAGGGCTACAATATTGATTTAGACACCTTTACTAAATTCTAAGTGTAAAGACCCTAAAAAGAGGGTCAAACATACTGTCCTGAAATTTGACTATTGCCTTTATAAGATTAATAGTCCAGGTCAATACATTGACCATAACTCACTATACTAAGCTCGAAAAATTATAAAATTGTACCTGGGAGTCCCTAAGACATAGAGGAACATATCTTGTGAAGGAACCTAAGTCTAAAAATGACCATAAAATGTTCAAATGACTGGTCAAAGTTTATTGACCAGGAATTGTAAATTCTGGATAGCTTAGAGGCAAAGGGAGCAGTTATGGTATTTTGACCATAACTTGAGTTCTATAACCTCAAATTCAGTGATTCAAAAACTGAAATTCAAGTTTAAACATAGAGGAGCATTTGTTATGAAGGAAGTGTGACCAAATAGACACCCTAACCTAGTCAAATTCCTAAATAAAAATAACACATCAAAATGAATCTAAAGAAAGGTTCATGGGAAAAATGCTATACATGGTGATTAAAATACTCATAAGGCTAATTAAATATTAAAAATGATATGACTATGTAAATTGAGACTAATATCCTATTAATATGAAATTAATGGTACCACTGAACAGCACCAGAAAATATTAACAGTGAATAGTTCTAAAATAATTAAAAATGTTTAATTTCCCATAGTATACCTAGATTTTTTTATTTAGTTTGGATATATTGGTATATCAATTAGGGACTACAGATAGCAGTACTGCCTACAGAGAAAATCATGAACTGACAATTTATGTCTGGTATGATTATTCTACAGGCTATATGCCTACTTACTGGCCATTGTGCCTACTTTATTTCTGGCTTTACAAGCTTGACAGCGGGTCTTGTGCTCGATAGCTGGCCTCGTGCCTGATAGACGTATACTGAATAGATATATGACTGTCTAACCAGTATACACCCGTACATCCAGCTTTTATAATCTGTTATAGGTTTTTTGGGCACTGATAAAAATTAATTAAGACTTAAAATATAATAATTAATCATAAAAGATCCCGATAATATTAATTATTTCCAAAGGGCAATAAAAATATAAAAGACCTACAAATTATGATTTGTAGATATTAATTCAATTGTTTGGTTATTATTATTATAAATTATGCACCACTAAGCGTTATGCTTAGCGCGTTGGTTTTCCATCGCGTAGATACTAAAGATCAGCAGCCGCCACAGTAGTGTTCGGATAGAGTTCTGATCAGATTTGCCACCGACCAGAGTCACCTCATCAGTCTTTTGTATTTTGGTGGGGCTCATGTATCGACTAGTATTTTGGTTCATTATGTCTAGTCATGATGTTTTTCATTTTGGACTTGTAATTAAACTTGAGATTGAAATGAAAATTTGTAATTTATTATCTATAAATTTCCATATGAATGCAATAGATGATACTTCATTTTGAGATCTCATAAATAGTTGTGAATGATATGATAAAAGAGAATATGATATGGAAATGTGTGAAATGAATATGGACATGTTAACAGGTGATTAGTGAAAACCCGCCGAATGCTAATAAAATAGGGAAGACTCTGTCTGGGTCTCCATAGAAATAAGATATAAAAAAAAAAAATTCTACACATAAATTACCTGATTTAAATGACATTAAAATTTACAATAGACATGATAAGACAAGATAGGGTGCTCCGGCACCGAATGTGGCACTTCTTGCTCGGCTATACAATAGACGGGTAAGGGGCGTCACAGGTGAGCAGATTTCAGTTCAAACTGAAAAATTAAATCGAACCGAATCAATTCGGTTCAATTGGTTTGATTTTAAAATTTAATCGGTTTCTGGTCGATTTTATATTATAAAAATTTCGGTTTGATTCGATTTTGAAGAGAAAAATCAGTAAAATCAAACCGAATTGAATAGTAATTTTATAAATTCAAATCGAACTGAATCGATTTTTAAATTGATTTATTTTTATGGGGAATTTATGAAATATATTTAATTATATATATATAAATTATTTAATTTCATTGATTAATGGTTATTAGGTTCAAATCAAAGTCAAAATTAGATCAAATAACTTGAAAATCAAGGTTAAATTAAAAAATAATCAAAAATCAAAATTGATCGGTTTGAAAAATGTGTTGTTGCTTTAAGGCAATTTAAAAAATAAACGAGGAAATAGGATCCTTTGTTGTGAAGAAATCTCTGGCCATGAGTTGCAATTATGCTTGTAAGAGGATTAGGATACCAAGCAATTTCATATTTTGTGTTTTACTTAATTAAGCATCCATTTGTTTTTGTGAAAAATAATTTTTTAAACAAATATTTGACTCATTTTTTAGTATTTGTGTTTAGGAAACTCATAAAATGAGTAAATGGAAAATATTTTCTGATCAAAATAAAAATTAAATCATTTTTAAGAAAAATAAAAAAGAAAGTCACTTTCTAGACTTTCATAATTTTATTAAAATATTAAAATACTTATACATATATGGCATTCATATTTATAATTAGTTTACTACAATTAAACAATAAAAAATATTTTTATAAAAAACATTTTTCACAAAATAATTTTTATAAAAAATATTTTTCATATACAAATTATTTTTAAAAAAGGGTTTAAAAAAAAAATTTACCTCATGGGAGTAATTAAGCTCAAACGAAAGTGGACTATGTTATTTGAGAATGCCGCTATTGTTGAATCAATGGAATAAAAATTTTTTCTTATTTAGACGTGGATTCCTATAAAACCAAATATTACATAAGTTATAATATTTTTATGTGGTGTTTAAATACCAAAGTTTGAAATAAGGAATTTAAATTTAATTTTAATATAAAATATTGATAAATTATTGATTTCAAATAACATTATTTTACTTATTTTGAGTTCTTTTAAAATATATTTTAAATAATATAATTTTACAAAACATTTTAAATCTACACTTAAAATAATTAAATTATTTTTTAACATTATTTAAAATAACATTTCTTGAAAAAGTAAGGTTTTTTTTTTTCCAAATTGAAAAAGTAAGTTTAATCACAACCTCAAACATTCTCTGTATAAAAGAATTGTAATCAGACAAACAAATAATTTGGTAATCTCTATTATTGAAGGGCAAAGCACAAATATTAGTTCAATAATAAAGAAATAGAAAGAAGGGGACGGCGACGCAGGACACAGGAAAGGCAAATTAAAGATAGACGAAGAGTGGAAGCAAGGGATTCTTCACTGTATCAACATCAAATGATCTGTCTGTCGTTAATATTCAGTTTTGAGATTAGGTTCTTTCTTTTCTGTCAATTATTCTGAGATTGGTGTACATTTATTTCACAATGGGGTCATACGCTTTTTTAACATTCCTACAATTTAGTTCAGATGTGAGGAAAGGCCATACATATTTTTGACACGCTTAAATTGAGTAAATTCAATTTTACGTAAAAATAAATTCAATACCTTATAAGAAAATAATTCTTTAAATTTTTTCTCCTTAAATATATATATATATATATATTTTTTTTTTTTTTAATTTTTTTTACCTTTAAAATAGTTTTATATCAGGTTTGAAATACACAGTAATATATATTCAAAATGACAAGAAATACACAGTATAAAATATATATATTTGAAATGGATGGTGAGTTCATGCAGAACGTATCAACATGCGTGTGAGTGAGTTACAACGTAGCAAAACTGGAATGGATCTGGAAGATGAGAAAATATCAACGAGGTTGGGATAAATGATATAAAATTTGAAGGAATTTGATTGGATGGTGGCGGGCGCTGTAGCTGTCCAAATCGTGGAGGTCACATTTGGTGGTGGTGAGCATTACGGCCTATGGATAAATGATTTCGACGTTTGTGATTTTTTTTTTTTGGTTTCTGGTAAGCGTTAAGTGTTTGTACATGGCAATTTGGCAACTTTCATTTCCGATATGTTCATGGGAAAGAGAATCACAAATTCTTAATTCAAATCTCTGTTTAGATGTGTGAAAAATAAATTGAGAGAAAATAAAAGAGATTAGCACATTTTTCAAATTGATTTAAGCACTTGTCTGATATATAAATTAGTTTTTCGTCTCTTTAAAATGCATCAGTGAATTTATATTTTAATTTATTATCTTCTTAATTTTTTAGAAAAAATTTAAAGCTAAATTTTTTAAAATATAGGGCTGGTAAATTTGATTTAAATATAACGGATAATTAATAATTGTTGTAAATAATTATTAAATAATATAAATATATTATAAATATTTAACAAAATTATATTAAATTATTATTATTAATAAGTAAAATAATTAATAAGAGCAAATAATATATTAAAATATAATTATTTTTAAGCATATATAAAAATGAATATTATAATTATATATTCAAAATTTTTTTTAATTTATTTATTATTATTTTAATTTTATATGATTTATTAATATAAAAGTTATTTTAAAAATAAAAAATTCATAATTAATAAATTGAGAGAAAATAAAAGGGATTTGCACTTTTTTCAAATTGATTTAAGCACTTGTCTGATATATAAATTCGTTTTTGGACTCTTTAAAATGCATAAGTGAATTTATATTTTAATTTATTATCTTCTTAATTTTTTAGAAAAAATTTAAGTAATTTTAATTAATTTTGTAAGCCATAAAAACTAAGATTTCATAAATAGCCCATAGCTTTTAGCCTTTGTTCCCACTCTGGCTAAAAACTTATATCAATAGTTATTTCTACAGGAATTATAACACACTTTCCAATAATATCACAAATCTAACATCATTAATTAAGTATTATCTCCAATAAAAATATCATAAATTGATGGATGATGATGACAATCTCTTATATATATAATATACTAATTATAATAAAACTCTAACTATTTTATCTATACGTTTTTTTTAGAATTGAAAAAATGCTCACATAATTATTAAATTATCAATGTCAATAGCTTTCAAAAGTTAATATTTAACATAAAAATAATAAATCAACTTTAATTAAAAGTAAAATATACTCTTAACTTACTAGTTTAAGCTTTTTTTATTTATTTATTTTTTTAATTTTAAGAGTGTACCTGTTTTGACTAAAACATATTAATTTCCAATAATCAATTAAATTTAACTTATCATTACCATAATACCAAATTTATTTAAGTAATAATATTTTTTATCTTTTAATTTTCAAATATAAAATATAAATTTTACAAAATATTATTTTTTCCGTACGTATATATGTTTGTACATACAAAAAAAAAATTATTTATTTTTCCAAAAGTTCATTTAATTAAGCTCTTTAATTTTAAATGAGAATTTCTCCCAATATTTAAAATCATTCAATTAAAATTTTTATATTTAAATTTAGACAATAATCACATAATTGGCAAATGATATCAATTAATTTTCTTGACTTTTAAACACTATTCAATTACATGTGCGATTTGAACTTTATAAAAATAGATGGTGAAAAAATATTCGATTAATTTATTAATCAAAAGAATTATATCATAAATAGAGTATATATTATAATTGAATTTTAAACGTAATTATACGACTTCTTATTAACTTTAGTAAAAGATCAACTTTCTTTTTTTTTTTAACAATCGAAAGCATTTTTTAAATGTATATAATAATAATTTCTCTATTTCATTAATTCCCATGAATTTAATAAAATATTTCAAATGATCATTAACCTAATTATTATATTAATTTAAATTAACTATTTTATTAGCGACGAAGATCTATTACTAATTAATCCATATTAATTCGTCACTAATTTTCTTTAAGCAACCATTTATCCGTCACTAAATTTAAAAATAATTTTTATTTTTAGTATTACTATATCACAAATTAAAATTTTGATATTCTTTTAATAGTAACTTATGCCAAAAATCCTATTATAATCCTATATTTTTAATTCTATAAGTATTATAAATTCATTTATTAACAATTATTTAATTTATTAACATAACTATAAAATTATTATTGAAAAAAAATAAATAAAATTTCGCAGTAAAATACAAACTACAAAATAGGTAAAAAAATAAATCTATCAACAGATGCAACATAAAAAAACAACTCATCGTAATAGAAAAATTTGGGAAAAGACGCACAAAGCACCTGTTAGTTTCTCAATTCAAGAGGATCTAATGCTCCTATTACGCCTACCAAGAGAGAATGATTGTGTGTATAGACAAATTTTTTTAGGCAATAGGGGAATTGCCCTAATTATATGACTAATATTCATATCTTTTAAGGCTATAGCGAGGTCACATAGTGTTTCAAAGCAGAGACCTGAACATGGACCAATGAAGAGGCTGAGTGGTATAGCATATATAATTGCAATTTCTTTAAGTAAATCAGTCCATATATATAGGATTACTCAAAACACTTGGAACTAAGCATATATAATAAAGAATTTTAATGGGATTATGTTATCAATTATAACCGAATTAACTGAAAAAAAAAAAAATATATATATATATATATATATATATATATATTTTATATTATTAATTAATTAATTAATTAAAAATAAAATATATTTATAATCTTTTTTATTTATAAAAAATAATAAATATGATTATTAAAGAATATTTACAAGTTGATTACTATTATTATTATTATTATAATTCATAAAAATAATAACTATAACTAATATATTGCTAATAAAATTATAATTAATATATTAATAAATTAATAAAAATTTGATTATTTCAATTAATTTAATTATCAAATTAAAGATAATTAAATTAAATTAATTTTATTTTTACTAAAACAATTAAATTTCATCGATTGTAATCAATTACTCAGTGTTCATCCTTAATGTATTTTCCTCTTTTACATGATAGAGACAATATGAGATAAAATAAATAAATAAATAAATAATCAATGAAAACAAATATACTTCCTGTGCAAATTTTTAGAAGTCAATGCCGCACTAGCACTCACTGCCCATGTTGGGACCCCCGAGGATGAGGACTCATCAGCACTATTTTTTTTTTAAGTGCCTCACTAGCACTCACTGCCCATGCTGGGACTCTGAGGATGAGGACTCATCAACACTTTTTTTTTTTAAAGTAAAAATAAAGTATATTAAATAAAGTGTAGAGAAATTTTTTTAAGTAATGTAAAATAATAAAAAATAAATTATTAAAATTTTTTGAATTCTTTAATTTAATAAATTAAAAAAGTAAAATTTTTAAAAATTTTATATTCTTAAAAAAAAATCATATCTTAAATAACTTATTATTTAAAAATTTTATACATATTTCAATATAGTGTAAATAATTTATCCTTATCAAATCAGTAGCTGTTTCTACGTCGGCTCATACGTCACTTGCTTATCTCTACTAACAGTCGTAAGCATTATAGTAAGCTTCACTACAATTATTGTACACTTTTAAGTGTAACTGTCAGCAGGAATGAATGGCAACGGATTATTTATAGGTATTTAATCTGGCTGAGTTTTAATAAAATTAATTTTAATAATATATTGTGGATTTTAAGATGAATTTGAGTTTAAAATTTAATATTTATAATAATTTTAAATTAAATTTAAATTTTACATATAAAGTATTTGTTATCTGAATTTATTTATAAATATTTAATTAAATATAAATTATATATTTTTTATGATAATATTTATAGATTTTATTTTATATAAAATAAAATTAAAATATTTTATGAAATTATTAATTTTTTAAAATATAAGTTATTAATAAAAATAAATTTTATGAAGATTTTAATTAAAATATATAAAATTAAATAGATTTGAGTATTTTTCTGATGATAATAATAATAGGATTTGTGATAAGTTCTGGTAGTTAAAAATAAATTTTAATAAAGTTTTGGGATAGATTCAGGTTTTAGAAACATTTATCGGATTTGGATTTGAATAGAGTGATTTTCATAGATACTCTATCTATTGTCATCTCTATCAGCAGGCCTTTGTTTGGAAGTAAAATATATTTAAAAATAAAAGAATAAAATGAAGTTTTTATTATTTATAAAATAATTTTCTTTTTTTCTAATATTCAAATAAAAGGAGGAAAATAATTTTTTTTCTAAACTTTTATTTTCTCAGTATATTTTTTTTCTTTATTTTGTTTCCCTCTAAAATAGTTTCATATCAGGTTTGAAATATACAGTAATATATATTGAAATTGATAAGAAATATAATCTCTTCAATTCTAATTTAATTAAAGTAAATAAAACAATCTTTAAATAATATTTTAAAATATATAAAATTATAATAATATTTATAAAATATATAAAATTTATATATTTGTATTTATAAAATAAATATGAGGTGATGGGACATTGCACTAGCCCCGAGGGGTGGATTTGTTGTGACTAATATCTGGCCTATCCGTTTTTAGTTGGGAGTTAAATTCATAATAAATTAGTTGTAAGCAAAATTGTCCAAATATCTAAATTCGTATTGAGCCTTATAAATGTAATGCATTAAATTAACCCATCAAACCAAACACAACAGAAATTTGTCTCCACTCTCCAGGATCCTTATAAATGAAGTGTCTGGCAAGTGCGTGTTGCAAGTGCAGAGAAAAACCTAAAATCTCACTGCAAAGGCTTTTTCTTGCTCACTATTTTTCACTGCTCAACTTTGCTAGCGACCTCTAGCTAGCTACATATATGGAGGATTCCCAAGCTTTGCACGAAACCCAATTAGTATCTGAGACCAATGACCAGCCCAAACAAAAAGACATCATCACTTTCATGGATGCTGAATGGTATAATGCTGCAGCTCAAGGCCAAATTGACAAATTCAAGGATTACACAGAGCCTCTAGATCTTTTGCGCACCCCAAACAAAAATACAGTCCTACATGTTTACATCACAGCAGTAAAAAAGGAAACGGAAGAATCCATTGAATTTGTAAAACTAGTTATCAGCAAATGTCTATCGCTGCTATCTGAGCCCAACATCAAAGGCGAAACTCCGCTGCACATTGCAGCAAGGTTCGGGCACAAAAATATAGTTGAATTTCTTATTCATAGCATCAAGAAGGCTCAATACGAAGACCTTGAGAGAGGCGCAGAGGCGTCAACGAGTGCTAAGATGCTGAAGAAGACAAGCACAGATGAAGACACAGCCTTACATGAGGCAGTGAGAAATAATCATCCTCAAGTGGTGGAAATATTGATTAGAGAAAATCCTGAATTTGCGAACATAGCTAATGCCGCCCGAGAAAGCCCGCTGTACCTTGCAGCGGTGAGAGAGAACAATATCATTGCCTCTAAGATATTGGAGATATGTCCCTCACCAGCATACAGCGGTCCCAATGGTAAAACAGCTTTGCACGAAGCCGTTACAAGTAAAGATGAAGGTACGCTTCATTTCCGCTCAGTTGTGAAATACACAAAAACCATTTTTCTTCCCTATTTGCAATTTTATCCCTTAATTTTATAATTATTTACAATTTTATCCCTTACTTTTATAGTTATTTACAATTTCATCCCTTAGTTCCATCTCTCTCTCCCTCTCTCACACATTTATGTCTCTGCCTCTCTCCTTCATTTTTGTATCTCTCTTCCTCTCTCTGTATCTCTCTCTCTCTCATTTCTTCTCTCTCCCGTTTATATATCTCTCTCCGTCTCTCTTCCATTTTTGTCTCTCCCTTGTTTCTCTCTTTGCCCTCCTCTCTCCCTTATTCATCTCTCCCTCCTCTTAGCTCCTTTCTCTCTCTCCATGTTTCTCTCTCTATCTCCTTTGCTGTTTGTCTATCTCCTTCATGCAGGTATAAAAATGGAGAGGAAGAATAGAACCATAAATGTAAGAGAGAGAGGAGAGGGAGAGATGGAAAATGGAGAGAGATAGAGAGAGGGAAAGAGACAGAAATGGGGCAGGTAGAGAGATGGTGAGGGAGATGAAGAGATGAAACTGATGAATGAAATTGTAAATAATTGTAAATCTAAGGAATGAAACTATAAATAATTGTAATATCCGAAGATAAAGTAGTAATTTATCTTAAATATTAATGTCTAAAATGGATGGAAGGATCTTAAGTGTGTTATAAAAGCAAAACTAGGGAACTAAATAGTTTAATTTCTAAAATATAAGGACTCAAGCGTTATTAATCATAAAACATTAGGGTTAAATAATAAATTTACCTTTAAGAAAACTAAACAACCCTAAGGATTTGCTTGAATATAGCTGATTACTGTTAATTGATAGATAGATAACTGTTAACTGATAGATATTATTATTAGTTGATAGTTGATAGCTGGTAGCTAGTAGCTAATGAAAGCTAATTTATGTTAAGTGTTTGGTAAAAATATATTTAACTGTTGTTGTTGATATGTAAAATGATTAATAAGGGCATGTATCATATAATTTATTTTATTATTGAAATAAATATAAAACTATAAATTTATTATATTATATTATTTATTTTATTATTAAAATAAATATATAATTATTAATTTAATATATTATATCATTTATTATATTATTAAAATTAAAATATAGTATTGATTTATTATATCATATTATTTATTTTATTTTTGAAATAAGAAAATAATTAAATTCTTTTAAAAAATAATTAAATAATTTTTAAAATGTAGTTATAAAATAATAAAGTAATTTTATTGTTGATGAAGAAAGAAAATCTTATAATTTTAAGTTTTTAGAAAAAAAATTGTATTTTTTTATAATAAATAAGTATTTTATATTTTATGTTATTAATGAAAAATATTTTAACAAAATTACAATTCGCTAATTAAGATGTTAAGATTGTAAATGAAAAAAAAAATAATGGTAAATAACATTAATAATATTAATTTTCGAGTTACATGAAAAATGATAATATAATCTAAATAAAAAATAAAATCAAATCAGGTAACAGTTGATGAGAAACAACTTTATTTCTAGAGTTGATACAAACTGGAATTGAAGGGTATCATATCAATTATTTGTTAGCTCTATTTTTTTAAGTTTGTCAAATACTTTAATTTACTTATTTGGATATTTATTAGCTATTAACTATACCCAAAAACCCAAAAGATAAATCAAACGCCCCTAAGCCTGTAGTGAATAAAAGCTGCTAATGTCTCTTCTTTCTTTGTCTGCCAATTTTTGTTTCACCGAAATCACTTGCACAAAGAGTTTTGGTTTTTTAGAAGTACGTAGTTGTAAATAAATCAAGCTATTTGAATTCAACTTCAAAAATTTTTTTTAAAATTTAGTGGTTCAAGTAACTTGCGGATTGAGTGTAAGGATCATAATAATCGATTTGAGTGTTTCGCAGTCCGATATATTAGCCATTATTAAGTAATTATACCGCTTCGAAATTTGTTTTTGTATTCCTTGAAAAGTTGATATTTATTTCAAGTTTATTGCAGATTTGATAGGAAAAATACTTGAAAAAAACAGTAGTCTAACAAAAGAACAAGACAAAGAAGGATGGACTCCGCTGCATTATGCTTCCTATTTCAATCTTCTTCAAATTGTGCAAGTGTTATTACTAAAAGATGGTAAATCTGCTGCCTATATTGGCGATAAAAGCGGAAAAACACCTCTTCATGTTGCGATTTTCCACGGCAAAAGCCATTTAAAGGTGGTGGAAAAAATTATGTCAGACTGCCCAGATTGCTGCGACCTGGTTGACAATAGAGGCCGAAATGTTCTCCATTTTGCTGTGGAAAGCAGGAGTTTTGAAGGAGTGAAAACTATTACTGAAAAACCTTTCCTGGCTAACCTAATAAATCAGAAAGATAAAGATGGGAACACTCCGGCCCATCTGCTTGCTACTTATGGCTTTTCAGAGTGTTGTCTTACAGAGCACCACCTAGTTGATAAAAAGGCCATCAACAATGAAAATTTAACTGCTCTGGACGTAGTGGTAAAAACGAAGGATGAAAGCAATATGCCATTTCTGGTACGCCGACTTAATTTTATGCCTTTACCTCATCCCACAAATTGAAGGCATTATTATTATTATTATTATTATTATTATTATTATTATTATTATTATTATTTTCAATTTAGCTTTGATTGAAATTTTAACTTGAAATCTCACAGAAAACACCGTGCCAAAATGAAAAATTATTCATTTCTATTGGTACGCATTGATTTGTTTTGGAACAACACAGTTAATGAATTCATGTTGCAGGGATGGACAAAGAGAAAACTAGAGAAGGTTGGATATAAACCAGGTCGGCCTTCAATTATCCAGCTCACAGAACGTGATAACATGTCAAGACTCGACAATGAGTTAATCACTGAACTCGAGAAGGCGAGTCAATCCCATCAGATAGTAGCCACCCTCATAGCAACGATAACTTTTGCGGCAGGTTTCACCTTACCTGGCGGTTACAGTGATCACGATGGCCCCGACAAAGGAACAGCAATTTTAACTAGAAGATCAGCCTTCAAAACTTTCCTTGTAACTGATACCCTTGCGTTTGCCCTCTCCATTTCTGTTGTGCTTATCCACTTCTTATTGACATTGCAATCATCCAAGAGAAAGTACTTTAATCTATTCGTTGCGGCTGCTTACTTCACTTTAATTGCTATGGCATTAATGGTGGTGGCATTCATGACAGGTGTGTATGCAGTGATGCCAAGTTCCTCATCAGGTCTTGGGGCTACCATTTGTGTCATCGGAAGTTGTTTGGGCTTATTGTATTTCTGCGTGCTCAAGGTTACTTTCTATGATTAACTGACTAATACTTGGACTGTTGTACAATTAAAGAGCAGTGTATAATTAGAAAAATATGTAAAATTAAGACGGAAATTATTGTATTTAAAATTTATGAATGTATAATTTGTTGTTTATTTATTAATGATTTTTCTTGCGTAGACTAGTCTACTATGGATCCAATATATAAGAAGTATAGTGAGATTAATTTATTAAATATATAGATCTCACGTGATTGCATCTTGAGTATATGACAAACCCAATCTAGGTAAGAATTTCCCATTTATTTATTGAGAGTTGGTCTAGTCTAACTCCATCCATTTAGATTTCAACCAGCATATAGAAGAAGTTATTGCAGAAGAATTTAGAAGTTAAATTGTTTTGGGAAAATTATTATTTAGTCCCTTAATTTTAATGAAATTAATTACTTAATTTCCTTATTTTGAAAAATATATGATTTAGTTCTTGTATTTTTCTTTTATATACTTTTTAGTCCCTCCAACAAGTTTAAATCAAGTTTTTTTGTTAGTTAATATATTCAATAAAAAGAGAAATTATTATTACGGGGACCAAAGATTTCAAAGCATAGAAAATAGAGAGAATATATAGTTATATATTTCAAATTGCATGGACTAAATCAAATTCAAACTAACACCTAAAATGACCAAAGGAATTAATTAAGAGTAATTAAGTGGATAAAAACATACAGAAACTAATACTAATATATTTTTTAAAATATGAGAACCAAGTAGTTAGTTTCATTAAAATATATAGACTAAATAATAATTCTCCCAAATATTTTTTATAGTTAATAATTTTATATAATAATAATAATGATAATAATAATAATAATAATAATAATAATAATATATTGAAAAATTATAAAATAACATCAAAAGGTTTAACTTTAATTTACTCATAAAAATAACTGACTTTTATATAAAATTAAATTTAAATTATAAATAACTATATTTATTTTACAAAAACTATTTAGTTCCTCTATTCTACGATACTAATTACTTAGTCCCTTATTTTGAAAAATACATTAATTAGTCATTATATTTTTATTTTGTCTACTCTTTAGTCCCTCTATCCATTTTAAATCAAATTTTCTGTTAGTCAATATATTTAAAAGAGAGAGAATTTACCATTATGTGAATTAAATAGTTTAAGACTTAGAAAACAAATGGAATATAGGGGTGTGTTTTTCAAATTACAATGATTAAATAAAATTTAAACTAATGCTTAAAATGATTAGAGAGATTAAAGAGTAAACGATACAAAATTATAGGAATTAATTAATATATTTTTCAAAATAAATTAGTTAGTTTCGTTTAAATATATGAAATAAAATCATATAATAATTTATAATAGTAATATGTTATTTTATTAAATAAGTATAAACAGAAATAATATATTTACAACATTAGAAAATATAATAATCAATATAAATAAATTTGTAAACAAGTCAACTCACAAGTTTATTTACCGAACTCACTCACGAACATATATTAAAAGAGTTTGTTAACGAGCCTTCAAATGAGTTAGCTCACAAGCCATGAATCAATTCGAGAGCCAATAAATGAGTCAACTTGTAAATCTTAACAAGTCAACTCGACTTATTTATTAAATAGTTCTAAAAATAATGTTTAATTTTGATTGATTTAGAAAATGAACCGAATTAAACTAAACTTTTATCAAATCAAATTTCAAACAATCAGCCAGCAGCTTGACTTGTTTACAAAACTACACAGCCATTCAAGTAATGCGGATTCGAAATATTGCTCTCGCGTAATAATATTTATTTTTGTATGTTTTACCTTTTTTTTTTCCCTCTAAAAGTTGGATATCTTTTCCAATTTGTTGCAGATTTGACAAGCACATAACTCATCACTTGACCAAAACATATCAGTTACAAAAGTTAATTACACTAACTTGAATGAGCAAAGCATATCTTTGCAGACACATAACAATATATTAATTAAATAATTCATATGAGAAATAGGGTTGAGCAGATTTTGGTTCAAACCGAAAAACTGAATCGAACTGAGTCAATCGGTTCAATTAGTTTGATTTTAAAATTTAATCAGTTTGGTTTAATTTTATATTAAAAATTTTGGTTCGATTCGATTTTGAAGAGAAAAAATCAATTAAATCGAACCGAATCGAATCGTAATTTTATATATTCAAATCAAACTGAATCGATTTTTAAATTGATTTATTTTTATGAGAAATTTATGAATTATATTTAATTATATATATATATATATATAAATTATTTAATTTCATTGATTAATGGTTATTAGGTTCAAACCAAAGTCAAAATTAAATCAAATAACTTGAAAATCAAGGCTAAATTAAAAAATAATAAAAAATCAAAATCGATCTGTTTGAACTGAACCAAATCGAAATAGAGCGGTTCAGTTCGATTTGATTTTTCATCCATTTCGATTTGGTTTGGTTTCTAAAATATGTAATTCAGTTTTCATAATTTAATTCGATTAGATTCGATTCGGTTAGGTTTGAACCGAATACTCACCCCTAAATTGAGAAATGCTTATCATCATACAAAGCCTTGGAGGGGGAAAAATGTATTGTTGCTTTAAGGCAATTTAAAAAATAAACGAGGAAATAGGATCCTTTGTTGTGAAGAAATCTCTGGCCATGAGTTGCAATTATGCTTGTAAGAGGATTAGGATACCAAGCAATTTCATATTTTGTGTTTTACTTAAGCATCCATTTGTTTTTGTGAAAAATAATTTTTTAAACAAATATTTTACTCATTTTTTAGTGTTTGTGTTTGGGAAACTCATAAAATGAGTAAATGGAAAATATTTTCTGATCAAAAGAAAAATTAAATCATTTTTAAGAAAAATAAAAAAGGAAGTCATTTTCTAGAGTTTCACAATTTTATTAAAATATTAAAATATTTATACATATATGACATTCACACTTATAATTAGTTTACTGCAACCAAACAATAAAATATATTTTTATGAAAAATATTTTTCAAAAAATAATTTTTATAAAAAATATTTTTTATATACAAATTATTTAAAAAAAAGTTAAAAAAAAAATTCGCCTCACGAGAGTAATTAAGCTCAAACGAAAGTGGACTATGTTATTTGAGAATGACTCTATTGTTGAATCAATGGAATGAAAAATTTTTCTTATTTAGATGTAGTTTCAAATATTTCATAAGTTATAATATTTTTATGTGGTTATTAAATACCAAAGTTTGAAATAAGGAATTTAAATTTAATTTTAATATAAAATATTGATAAATTGTTGATTTCAAATAACATTATTTTACTTATTTTGAGTTCTTTTAAAATATATTTTAAATAATACAATTTTACAAAACATTTTAAATCTACACTTAAATAAGATGTTTTTCATATCTATGAGTCCAATATAAATCTATTATTAATTAATTAGAAACATATAATTTTATTAAATTTAAATTTGACATTTTATATTTTTCAACCAAACACAAAGTTATATCCTCTTTATTTATAGTGTCATTACTTTATTTTTTTTTTTTTAAGAAAACATAAATTACAATAATTTCTTATGCTAAAGTAACGAAAGAGCAAATTGCTTCGAAAGCAACCCAAACTAACATTGGCATTGCAAACTCAATTTAATTCACAATTATATATTCCTTTCCAAAATATTCATCTTCTTAATTAAAATGTATTTAGTAAAAGGTTAAAAAATTAAGAATGTATTTTGTATAAGGTTAAAAAATCAATAGTTAAATGTTACTCTTATAAATTTTAACCCTTAAGAAGGGTCTCTAAGGTTAACATTTAACCTTCTAAGAAGACATAAATATTAATGAGGTGAAAAGTTAACCTATTCTTTTTTAAGTATCCAAATAATATTAATAAGGGTTAAAAATTATAAGGGTAACAGTTATTCTTTATTAATCTCGTACCAAACACTCCCTAAGGATTAAAATTATCCTTGTAAGTTTTAACATTTAAAGAGGGTAATTATTAACTTAATATCTTAAGAAGGTATAAAAATTAATGAAATGAAAAATTAATCTAATCTCTTTAAATATTCAAATAACATTAATAAAAAGTTAAAAATTATAAGAGTAATAGTTACTCATTATTAAACCCTAATGTACCTACCAAATCCTCCTAAACTTAAGCTTCTTTTTTTTTTTTTAACTAAAAGATGTGCTTCTTCAAACTATGGGGAAATGTTTAACAAATATTTTCCAATGTTATATTACCTATGGCATGTAGATGTGGAGCAAACAATCGGTCTTGGGGCTACAATTGATTAAACTCCTCATTGGTCATGTGAAAGATAGTAAAATATACTACTAATCAATCTTGGTATGAGAAATTGAGATCAATAATAGAAGACATTTCTGTGCCAGTTTTAAGTTCAATGGCTTATAATTGATATAGTGGTTAAAGTAAAAAATAACAAGATTAATGAAGTGAGTATTCTTAATGTGGCGAGTATTCTGCACAACGACTTTTTTTTATCTTATTATTATTATTATTAGCCTTAAATTGAGGGTTAAATCTGATTTGAACTGTCAAACTATTGAATAATTCCAGTATTAAAATTGGATTAACATTAATCTGACAATGGTTGGAACCGAACTGGATCTGGCATCAACATCACAACCCCACCAGACCACCAGGAGACAATAGAGCTTTGGTATAAAGTCCATGAGTCTAATTAATATTTTTAATGAATAAATTTAATGATATTTAGTTAACATGCATTGATTGATAATTGTTTAATTAAATAAATAAACTTAATTAGATGGATGATCAATTTGAATTCAGAAAATTTTATTAGTGGGACGATATATACACACAATACTCTTATATAAATAAAAAATTATGAATTTAAACTCCCTAATAAGGAAAAAAAATGCATTAAATTAACTCAACCAACCAAACACAACCCAAATATGTCTCCACTCTCTAGTCTCCTTATAAATAGAAGTGTCTGGCATGCGTGTGCTACGAGCGAGCGAAAAGAAAAATCTCACGGCAAAAGCTTTTTCCCGCTCACTATTTTCCATTGCTCAACTTTGCTACCTTGCTACATATATGGCGGATTCCCAAGTATTGCCCGAAACCCAATTAGCATCTGAGATCAATGATCAGCCCAAACAAAAACACATCATCACTTTCATGGATGCTAAATGGTACAATGCTGCAGCTGAAGGCCAAATCAACAAATTCAAAGATTACACAGAGCCGCTAGATCTTTTGCGTACCCAAACAAAAGTACAATCCTACATGTTTACATCACATCAATACAAAATGAAACGGAAGAATCCATTGAATTTGTGTGTAACACTCCAAAAATTTTAAATTTATGTACTAACCCCCGTGTTATGGGCTTCGTGTGGTTATCCTCGATTCGCGGAAATTCGACAGTTGACCAGGTCTGCGAAATTCCGGCCAGACAGACCCGTTACTGGAAAAGTCTCCGAATTGGACCGAGATTTTGACTAGCCCCCCATTGTTAGACGTCCTGAGCGCGTTCCCGAAGTCGGAATCGGCAAAGGTAAACCCGAACCTTGCTTTTTCGTAATTTTCTAGTGCTTAAATAGGATTAAAAATCCATAAAATATTCGTGGTAGCTTAGAAAATTATGATTCTTTTTGCAATAGCTTAGTAATATTGCTAAGGACCGTGGGGCAAAGTTTTAGAATTTTTAGAGCTTATTTGGGCAGTTTTTGAAAAAATGATCAATTATAAGGACTAAATTGCAATTTTACATACTGTGATGAATGACTGATTTGATGGGCTCAGGAGGGGCTGTGTGATGTGATTGAACTGTGGATATATGAGTTGCGAATATAGAAGTGTGATTTGAGCCTTTTGCAGGTTGGGTAGGTCCTAGGTATAGGGGAGACTCTGCTGGATTTTCGGCACGACTTAGAATGTAATTGGTCTTTTCTTGAATTGTATTGGGTCATTTGTATTAAATAATTGTAATATAATTGTCAGGTGAGCCGGGACAGCCTTCTTCCTCCGCCCAGCTGCCACAGTGATTGTCGTCAAGTCTGTGAGTAAAATATTAATTTTAATTATAATTTCACTATTATTATATGTTCAAGCATGCCCATGCATCACTTATATGCATATTATTATGTAGTTAAACTCTAGGCACGATTTATGTTGCATTGATAACTGTTAAGGTGCCATGAATGTTGTTGCGGTAATTTGGAGCAGTGTGCGTGCGTTGGCGTGCGTGTGATGTGGTGTGAACTATGGATAGGACGGGTAGTCACGGCTTGAGTTCTTCGCTGGGACCCGATCCTTCGAGGGGTAGTCACGGCTTGAGTTCTTCGCTGGGACCCTCGATTTGGTTATTAAGTGGAAGTCCGAGCTGAGTTCTTCGCTGGCACCAGGTTGGATTTAAGAGAGCTGTATAGGGGATCAGCTCCCATATATTATGATTGATGTTACAGAGTGCGTGAGTGCTCCAAATTACATTTTTGATGCTATGATGTGAATTTATTGCTGATGTTGCATTTCATTCCACAGGTTGCATTAGTTTTAGATAGTTATAGGGATTATGGTTAAAATTGATATTTTACTCTCTGAGTCGAACGCTCACTCCTGTTCAAAAATTTTTACAGGCCACAGGAGGATATTTTATTCTGGGTTAACCTGCTTTTATACTTCGCAGGTTGTTTATCAATATTTGTGTAATTTTATTTACTCCTAGAATTTCCGCATGTGTTAGCAGTATTTATTTGAATTTGGTCTGTAATATTATTATCATGTTGGACCTGTAAACTTAATATTCTATGTCTGTTTGATGGATTGGATGAGGGAGCTGAGCTCCTATTTCTTTTATGATGTTATGAGTATGTGGAGGGTGAGCTGAGCTCCCCAGTTGAGTATTATTGTGTTTACAGGTCGGGAGAGTCAAGAACTCCCCGTTGGAAAGTCCATTTTATGGCTGGACTCTGTCCGTTTGTTTTCTTGAAATTGGGCCCAAATGGGCCTTAGAGTTAGGTAAAGGAACAGTTAGGCTTACTACGAGCCTCGGGGGCTTTAGGCTGGCCCAGGTCCTAGTGCCGGTCCGGCCCATAGGTTGGGTCGTGACATTGTGAAACTAGTTATCAGAAAGTGTCCATCGCTGCTAGTTTAGCCCAATATCAGAGGTGAAACTCCACTGCACATTGCAGCAAGGTTTTGGCGTAAAAATATAGTGGAATGTCTTATCGATAGCATCAAGAATGCTCAAGAAGACATTGAGAGAGGTGCAGAGGCGTCAACAAGTGATCAGATGCTGAAGACGACAAGCCCAGATAAAGACACAGCCTTACATGAGGCTGTGAGAAATAATCATCTTGAAGTGGTGGAAATATTGATTAGAAAAAATCCTGAATTTGCGAACATAGCTAATGCCGCAGGAGAAAGCCCGCTTTACCTTGCAGCGGTGAGAGAGAACAATATCATTGCTTCTAAGATATTGGAGATATGTCTCTCACCGGCATACACTGGTCCCGATGGTAGAACAGCTTTGCACGAAGCTGTGATAAGCGGAGATGCAGGTACAGTTCATTCCCCCGTCAGTCAGAGAAATACCCAAAAATCATTTTCTCTTCCTTCTTTCTTATTTTAATTTAGGTCTATCAAGCTCATTAATTTTACAAATTTCATCAAATTAAAAACTTATTTGCTTATTTCTGAGTTATTATTATTATTTTTGTTTTTACGGCCCCGCCAATTATTATACATCACTAAAAAAATAAATCACACTTTTATTATTACTAAGAACAGTAAAAATACTATATTGCTTCTTTGTACAGGCTAAATTTGTATTGTGTGCTATTTGTTTTCAATGTCTTTTTTGGACCATCTGATTATATTCTAATTAAATTTTAATTCCTTTAAAAATTTGAAATAAAATTATTATGATAAAAAGTTTGCAAATGTTGAAATTTATTACATGACTATTCAAACCATGAATTCATAAATTATTTCGCTAAGGGAACTGCTTTTTTTATTTGTTAGGTGTTTTACTTTATTCATTAAAATTTAAATTTTATTTATTAACTTATTTTTTAATCCACTTAAGTGTTTGTATATGAATTCAAATTAAGTTTTATTAATTTTTTTCTGTTAATTTTATTTGTTTTTCTAATCATTTGATTATTTAATTATTAAATTTAGATTTTATTTATTATTATTAAATTAATTTTAAGATGAATTTATTTTATTAAAAATAATATCTATTTTATAAACTAACATTATATTAATAAAATATTAGACTTTTGTCTTCTTAATTACAAGAAAAATATAATAACAAAAAATCATTGATCTATTTCAGCAATATTTCTTGCATTTTTTTTTTCTTATAAATGCAACTTTAAAATAGTAAGATTTTTTTTCACATTAGTATTCTTTTATTATAATGTTGTAATTATTATTCTTATTATTATCTAAAAATATTTTAAATAATATCTATTTAGTGTTTTTAGTCTATTAATGCGTGCAAATTTAGTTTATACCCTTAAATAATGATGTAATTTATAATAAATTTATTTTTTTAATAATTAAAAATTGTTTAAAAATAATGTAGATATAAATTATTTTTTATATATTAAATATATTATTATAAGAATAGTGTTAGGTTTCTTTAAATGGGTAAATAATAGATATTATATTATTATTAGTATATAGAGAGAATGATAAAAATTTAATTTTAATTGAATTGGCTAAATGATTATAATAATTTTTGATAGATATAGTTCTTTTTATAAAATGTAAGTATAATATTTTATATTATTATAAAATAAAATTAGATATCTTTCCAATAAAAATATTTTTATTTATTAAGTGGAAGAAACATAAGCTTTTAAAGCTTGTAATATTTAATTTTCTGTGTTTCACTTTTCCTTTTTTTTACCCTTAAAAGTTGACATCTTTTTCAATTTTATCACAGATTTGACAAGAAAAATATTGAATAAAAACAGCAGTCTGACCAGAGAACAAGACAAAGAAGGATGGACTCCGCTGCATTATGCTTCCTACTTCAATCTTCTTCCAATTGTGGAAATGTTACTAGAAGATGATAATAAATCTGCTGCCTATATTAGCGAGAATGATGGAAAGACACCACTTCATCTTGCGATTCTCAACGGCGATAGCCATTTAAAGGTGGTGGAAAAAATTATGTCGGACTGCCCAGATTGCTGCGACCTGGCTGACAATAGAGGCCGGAATGTTCTCCATTTTGCTGTGGAAAGCGGCAGTTTGAAAGGAGTGCAAATTATTACTGAAAAACCTTCCCTGGCCAACCTAATTAATCAGAAAGATAAAGAAGGGAACACTCCGGTCCATCTAGTAGCTGCTCTTGGCTTTGAAGATTGTTGTCTTACAGAACACCACCTTGTTGATAAAATGGCCGTCAATAATGAAAATTTAACCGCTCTGGACGTGGTGCTAGAAACGAAGCGTAAAAGCAAATTGCCATTGCCGGTACACCAACTTGATTTTATGCCCATATATCATCCCCCACAAATATTGTCGACATTCATTTTCATTGATTTTTTTTAAAAAAAAAATTTTTAAGCTTGAACTTAAAACTGCATTGGCAACACTGACCCAAAATGAAAAATTGTTCACATTCATGTTGCAGGGATGGACAGCAAGCGACCTAATGAGGGCTGGATATAAACGAGGTCGGCCTTTAATCCCAGTTGAGATCACGTGAGCGCTTGTCAATGATTGACGACAAGTCAATCTCTAGATTCAAAAAAGCGAGTGAATCCCATCAGATAGTAGCGATCCTCATAGCAACAGTAACTTTTGCGGCAGGTTTCACCGTACCTGGCGGTTACAGTAATAACGATGGCCCTGACGAAGGAACAGCAATTTTAACTAGAAGATCAGCCTTCAAAACTTTCCTTGTAACCGATACCCTTGCGTTGGCCCTCTCCATTTCTGTTGTGCTTATCCACTTCTTATTGGCATTGCAAGCAACCAACAAAAAGATCTTTTTTCTATTCACTTGGGCATTTATTTTCACTGTTGCTGCTATGGAATTATTGGTGGTGGCGTTCATGACAGGTGTATATGCGGTGATGCCACATTCTTCATTGATAGAGTTAATCAGATAGCTGTTATTATAAATCTGTTATATTTATCTAATTTAGCAGCTTATGTATATCCTGTATAAGATAACATTATATCTGTAACAATATCCAGCTCATGTATATCCTATGTAAGCTAACATTATCTCTGTAACAACCTACTGTATTTAAGCAATCCTTTTAGTAATGTAAATATCAGTTCTGCAACATTGTGCTTCTTCATGGTATCAGAGCCTTCTTTGCCTTCCAGCTCTTCTTAAAAAAAAATGGTCACATCTAATGCCTTAATCTCTTCTTCATCCACTTCAACCATTTCTTCTCCACCAAATATTGCTCAATATCTCCCTATCAAACTTACTTCCACCAACTACTTACTCTGGAAAAATCAAATCCTTCCCATTCTATATGGCTATAGTCTTGCTTCCCACATTGATGCTAATGCTACCCCACCAGCCCAACACACTGCTGACAACTCTCCCAATCCAGATTATGACTTGTGGTTCAGGCAGGACTAGTTCGTTCTCAGCTGGTTGTACTGATCCATCTCTGAGACACTACTGCCACAAATAATTGGTATACCTACTGCTCGAGAACTATGGCATAAGTTGGTAGCCATTTTCTCTGCTGGGTCAAGAACACAAGTTTTACAACTGAGAAAACAACTAAAATACCTTAAGAAAGGTAGTGAGTCCATTGATGATTATATGAAAAGAGCTAAAAGCATTTCTGATCAGCTTTCTGTGCTCCAAAGTGGTGTCACTGAAGATACTCTTGTGTATGATATTTTAGAGGGCCTTGACTCATCTTATCGTCCTTTTATCCGAGCAATTGAGGCTTGCAATGTGCCAATTACCTATGATGACCTTTATGCTTTACTGCTTAGCGAGGAGGCTCAATTGAAAACGGATTCTTTATCCATTGACAGTGTTCCACCGACAGCCCACTATGCTCATAAAACTAGAGGAGGAAAATCAGGCCAAGGACGTGGACGCAACAGTTCAACCAATCAATTCTCTCAATCTCGCCATCCATCTGCCATCACCTGTCACAATTGCAATGGAACTGGCCATATTGCCCGCCAATGCCCTTCGCCACACACCGCCTCCTACTCCACCAACAATCTGAACCAACACCAGCCTTCCATAAATTTTGCCGCCACTCTGTCCTCCCCACAGCAAACTTGGGCATTGGATTCTGGCGCAAACTATCATCTTACCTCTAATGTCGGAAATGTTACTCGTTCTGCTCCGTACCATGGCAATGATGAAATTGTCATTGGAAATGGTAATACCATCCCTATAACTCACACTGGTTCCTCTCTCATTTGCTCTTCTCATCATTCTTTTTCTCTTCAAAATGTTTCATGTTCCCCTGTTATTCATCGCAATTTAATTTCTGTGAATGTCTTTGTTAACAAAATAATGTTTCTATTGCATTTTATCCTAACTATTTTCTTGTGAAGGATATCCTCACAAACAAGATTCTGTTCCGAGGCCAGAGTAGAGAAGGTTTGTACCACATGCCTCTGCAAGTTCTTCCACCAGTGTCTCCAGAAGTCAATACTGTCACATTTAACACATGGCATGCTAAGCTCGGACATGCTAATTCTCGACTTGTTAGCAAAGTTCTTCATTCAAATAAATTGTCTTATGTGTCTTCGTTTAAATCCCCTTGTCATGCTTGTCATTTAGGGAAAATGCACAAATTACCTTTTCTTGAGTCTAGTTCAAAGGTTAATAATCCATTGGAACTCATTTGTTCAGATGTTTGGGGGCCTTCTCCAGTCCCATCTATTAATGGTCATCGTTTTTATGTTATATTTTTTGATCACTTCAGTAAGTATACATGGATTTATTTCTTAAAGCACAAATCTGAAGTCTTAAATACATTCATCCAGTTTCGTCAACTCATTGAAAAATTTTTTAATTTACCAATTAAAAACTTCCAAGCAGATTGGGAAGGGAGTATCAAGCTTTAACTTCCTATCTAAGAGATAATGGTATTACCCAACGAATATCATGCCTACGTACCCCTGAGCAAAATGGTATGGCTGAATGTAAACACCGCCATATCTTTGAGACAGGTCGTGCCTTGTTGTTTCATGCCAATGTCCTTACCAAATACTGGAATTTTGCCTTTGATAGTGCAGTTTATGCAATTAATAGATTACCTTCAACACACAATACTATCACTACTCCATATGAAATTTTATTTGGCAATACACCTAACTACAATGAATTGCATGTGGTTGGTTGTTTGTGCTACCCTTGGCTTAGGCCCTATGCTAAAAATAAGTTATCTCCTCACTCTAGTCGATGTGTTTTTTTGGGATATAGTAACCTTCATAAAGGGTGCTTCTGTTTGGATATTCTTAGTGGTAAATTATTTGTCTCACGCCATGTTTACTTTTATGAACAGGATTTCCCGTTCTCATGGCAAGATGATAGTTTGGCCATTCGTAATTTTGTCCATGTGTCCAGTCCAGCTCCATCAGCACCGCAAGTCCCAATTGCCCATCATGCTTCTCCTATCCCACATCAAGATGGAATTTTGTGACCCAATCCCTATGCTTCACACCGAAATGGAATTTTGGGTCCACCTCCACGTGTCTCACCAAACCCATGCCACCTTCTACCTCATCCGTGCACCAACAACCATCTTTCGTCACCCGTATCTCATCCACCAATAACCTTATCTCCACCAACCGAAACACACACCAATGCATTGATCCCTTGCCATTCACCAACGAACTAGAATCCTAGTCCCAACGAGATCTCTCTGGTTGGTGATTTATCCTCTCCTTCTTCCCAAATGGATCACCCTTCATCATCATTGCCTCAACCACAAATAAAACCATGCCTAGCTGTCCGTACCCATCCCATGATAACAAGATCACAAACTGGCTCTCTGCCATTCACCTATTCCCAACTCCTACACTCAGGCAGTCCAGAACAAAAATTGGCGAGAAGCCAGGACAGAAGAATTAAATGCCCTCCTTCAAAATGGCACCTAGGAGCTTGTTCCTCGCTCCCTTGCTCATAATATTATCAGTTGCAAGTGGGTCTTCCGCATTAAGGAGAAGCCAGACATAAGCCTTGATCGCTATAAGGCACATTTAGTCACCAAGGGATTCCACCAACGTCCAGGTGTTGATTTTCTTGATACTTTCTCTCCTGTAGTTAAACCAACTACAATAAGAATTCTCCTTTCTCCTGCTGTATCTTATGATTGGCCGATTACCCAACTAGACGTCTCCAATGCATTCCTTAATGGTGACTTGGATGATACCATCTTCATGGAGCAACCTCCAGGTTTTATGGATCCGGATAAGCCACACCATGTTTGTAGACTCAAAAGATCACTTTATGGACTTTGTCAGGCTCCCCTTCAATGGCACAAAAAATTGGTGCAAGAATTAGTTGATCTTGGTTTTCAACCTTCTGCTGCAGATTGTTCTCTTCTTCATTATCAATAAAATGGTATAAAGATTTATTGTATGATATACGTAGATGATATCTTGCTCACTGGCACTAGTTCATCTTTTATCACTTCTCTTATTGCATCCCTACAACAACATTTCAACGTAAGAAATATGGGCAATGTTAACTATTTTCTTGGGACAGAAGTAACTAAAACCTCAAAGGGATTGCTTCTCAATCAAAAAAAGGTATATCACTGATCTGTTACAGCGTGCCAATATGTCCAATTGTGGAGGTATATCCACACAGACCAACACACAGGAGAAATTGACCATAGCTGATGGAAAAGTAGCTGAAAATCCTACCCTGTTTCCCAGTATTGTAGGTAGTCTCCAATACTTATCCTTTACTCGTCCGGATATCACATTTGTGGTGAACAAGGTTGCCCAATTCGTCCATAACCCGATTGAGACTCATTGGGTGGCGGTGAAGAGAATTCTACGTTACTTGCAGGCAACTAGGCACCATGGCCTTCATTTAACCAAGTCCGCACATTACCAGCTACATGTTTATTCTGATGCAGATTGGGCCAGTTGTGTTGATGACCGCAAATCCACATCAGGTTGTGCCATCTTTCTCGGCAATAATCTCATTTCCTGGCATTCTCGCAAACAAAGAACAGTTGCTCATTCCTTGACCGAGGCAGAATACCGTGCTCTTGGTGCTGCCACAGCTGAAGTTACGTGGATTACCACTCTCCTAAAAGAAATAAACTTAAGTCCCATTCAAGCTCCTGTGTTATGGTGTGATAATCTGGGAGCGACCTATCTCTCCTCAAAACCCATTTTTCATTCACGAACAAAACACATAGAGGTGGACTTCCACTTTGTGAGAGACAAGGTTGTTAAGAAAGAAATCACAGTTCGTTTTCTATCTTCTAAAGACCAATTGGCGGACATCCTCACCAAACCTCTACCAAGACAACGTCATGCATTTCTCAGCGGACGAATGACAATTCGAGACTTGGAAGCCTCGACTTGAGGGGGCGTGATAGAGTTAATCAGATATCTGTTATTATAAATCTGTTATATTTATCTAATTTACCAGCTCATGTATATCCTGTATAAGATAACATTATATCTGTAACAATATCTAGCTCATGTATATCCTATGTAAGCTAACATTATCTCTGTAACAACCTACTGTTTTTAAGCAATCCTTTTAGTAATGTAAATATCAGTTCTGCAACATTGTGCTTCTTCACTCATCACTCATCAGATCTTGCGGCTACCATTTGTGTCATCGGAAGTTGTTTTGCCTTATTGTATTTCTACCTACTCAAGTTTACGTTGTGTGATTAGGGATTATATTGATTAATAGATATTAATACTTGGACAATTAAGGAATCGTGTATAATTAGGATAAATTGTATAATTAAGATTGAATTTTTTTTTTAGAGAAAGATGGAAATTAATGTTATTATGTTCAAAATTTATAAATGAATTTTCTTTGGTTGTGATATTTATTGGAATTTGTTTTTCGAGTTGGGTTTTTGATCGAATTGTTTTCTAGATTAATTCTATTTTTCATTTTAAGCATAGTTATTAAACTATATAGCGAAGCAATTAGATATGTCAGTATTATTTCTAGTCATAATTTCCTTTCCTCATATGTACATAGTCCATGTAAATTCTTAAAAAAAAAATAAAATTTGAGTAAATATAACATAGATATAATTATTTTAATAAAATAACAATCGAATCAAATGTTAAGCATATAAAAGATATCCAAATGAATAAAGGAACATAACTAGTAAGTGGCATCATTTAATTAATATGCAATGTTACTAAAGAGTAATATTTCGAAAGTCAAATGTGCCTCCAATCACAACATATATAAGGAAAATTAAGACAAGAAAAAAAAAATTTTAAAAAATTATCTACCTTCAATGACACTCGAAAATTGCCTTTGTACTTCCATTTCGAAATAAAGGATTAGGTTGCTCTTCAATTTTTACAGAAAATTACAGAATTCCACTAAAATTTTGACATTCCCAAATTAAAAAACCATATAAATAGCAATGAAACAACAATCCATAAATTCCTGAAGACATGTATTTATTTTCTTTTTTTTTCCCCAATTCAGTTTGGGCTTTGTCCAAGTCAAGGTCTTTATTTTATTTTATTATACATGTAAAATTAGAAAGAAAATAATCCTTTTTATCTATATAAATCTAGGTTCCACTTGTATACATATAAGCAGTAGAATTCACAAAAGAGAAATTATTTAACAAACTAAACCAACAAAAAATGGGTAGCACTGAATCCTTAATAACATAAGTTGTAGTATAACACCTTGACTACAATCAAACAAAACACAATAGCTTGAACAAACTACCGGTTCAAGCATTCCAAAAACTGAGAGACAGATGTTCAAACAAGTATTTTCACAAATCAGGAAAATCATTTTAAGAGAGAAATATGAAATTCCCAAATCCAAATAAAGCATCTTCGAAGAAATTAGACAACATCAAAACCCACGAGAGTTAATATCAATTGAACAATTTAGTATAGCTTTCTTTTATAATGTAATTTACATTAGAAAAGTAATCCAAAATAGAAACTGGCATACAATCCACATTGCAAATAAAAAACTTTAATAAAGGCATATCAAACTCTTCAATAAAAACACAATTTCAAGAGCATATATAATATCACTAATTAAGATAAAATTTACATAGGGCTAAAATCAAGGTAGAGTATACATAGTTTGAACCTAACCAAATAATAAACAGTATAAAATGAGAGACAGGTTAAGAAAAAGCCTTCACCTACTGAGATAGCCCTCAGTTTGGGAGATGCACCAAAATTAATAACCAAGTTAACTCATTTAGTTTTAGGATTAATGTAAGGAGAAATCTAAAATTCACAAATTTCAACTAATTAGCATAGAGGTTCTAAGTTCAAGTCCATAGCTCACCTCTAATTCAATTTCTGAACTTATTACAGTAACACTTTCATTCTTCACTCCCAATGTACAGTCTAGAACTAACTTTTATTCTCTAAGAAAACATGGAAAGGAACAACACTTTAACCTTTCACTTGTATAATTCCTCAAATCATTCACCTAATATTTTACAAGTTCTAATTATTTTTTTTAATCTCAAATTTAATCAATCCTAACAACACCATAATTAAATTATCATAGACCAAAGATAAGTACAGATTCAGGCTTACCTACACCAAATACACATCAATGATAGCTCACAAATTCTCAAAAGCAAGGTTGCTGGAAAAGTAAAGCCCGTTGGAGCTTCATCAGCGGCAGTTTATGGCCACCACGTGCCATTGCTGTCGTCGTCCATTGTCCTCAACACCACCAACATACTCAACTTGACCTCTTGAGCATGTTGGTACCGCTCTCTCAGTTGGTTGGCCGTTTATGAGAATGAAAGCCATTAAACTTCGGCCTCCTTTCTCATAATCTCTCTAGAGGAGGCAATTGATCGATTAGAAGCTTTAATAGATGCCAAAAACGCTACTGGTGGCATTGGGTAACTACTGTCCCGCTTTGTCATGCTGACGCTCTTCTTTCTCACTCAAAGTAACATCTTCTAGACCCCCAATGGGTGAGATGAGCTGGCAAGGGTCTCTTCTCCCTTAATTAGTAGTCTCGGGTTCCAGCCTTGGGCATACAGCCCCTTTAAAACTTAGGAGAGAGCTCTTTGCCTTTCTTTTTGTAGGCCTGCCCAGCATGAATCCGGATTAGTCGGGCCAATAGATTTCCAATACCGGTGGTTTCTACCAAAAAATAACGTTTTATAGGTGGGAAACAATAATACAACTAGGCTATGGAGGAAAGAGGATAATATGAGTGTGTTTTCGACAGAAATGCCCAAAATTTTGGCTAGTTGGCCTATTCCTCTTTCCCTTTTCTCTGTTTTAAAATGCCCCTCCTCCTCCCTATTTCTTTTTTTTTTTTTTCAGTCAAATTCCCCTTTAGTCCTTCCTTTACTTATCTCTATATTCTTTTCTCTCTCTTCTTAATTAACCAGAGCGTTATAAAACTGGCTCAATGAGTTACTGGTTCTATCAGTGGGTTCACGATTTAACCAATGAGTCATTAAAAATTAATTAAATATTACACTTATTAATATAATTAAATAAGTTATTAGGTTATATATATATATATATTAAATTTTATTTGAAAAAATTAAAATATTTAAAATTTAAATATTTTTTTATTCTTAAAATTTATAATTAATACATAAAATAAAAATGATTTTATAAATGAATAAATATCTTCTTAATATTTATGAAATATTAATTATATATTAAAAAATATCATTTTGTAAAATTTCTTGTCTTGTATTATTATAAATAAAAGGCCAATTGGGAAAATAAATCGAAATCTTTATGTGTATTACTCATTTTATTCAAAACTTTTAATTTTGAATAATTTAATCATTATTTTCAAAATTAAAAAAATTTGATTCAAAACCCATAATATAATTTGGGAATTTTGACTTTTGCCACTTAGATAGCTAGGAGATTCTGACTTATAATATGATTTCCACCATTATTATTGCATATACCATTGTGGCATATTTTCAGGTGGTAAAAAAAAAATCCCAAATAAAATTATGGGTTTTGGAGAAAATTTCTTTAATTTAAAAGTTAAGATTAAATTGTCCAAAATTAGAAGTTTTGCAAAGGTTTAGATTTGTTCTGCCAATAGTCCTACATAAAAAGATAATAGCTGAATTTTAAACATTTTAAATATTAAAATATTTAATATCACTGACATTTTAAAAAATTTTCAATTTAAAAAATTTTAAATTGGCCGAGTCAATAGGTTATTAGATCAACGGAGCCCCTGCCAAAAGCATTGGGAATGGTTGCCGACTGCCACTCTCCAACAATAATCGCCGGATTTGAGCACACCAAAATGTTCCCCTCCTCCTCTTGATTAAATACCAAATTTACATTATGACTCTTACCCATTTGCTCAAACCAAGCTTCTAAATCTAACTTTCTCTCTCTATCTCTCTGCCTTCTCTCTCTTCTTTCTCTCTTTCTTTCTCTTTGATTTCTTGCATTTCAGCCCATATGCCATCTCCACTCACTGTCGACGTCCTTCCTTACTGGAGAAAACCCAAATTTTCGGCTAACTCCCTTCCTTCTTCCCTTCTTCTTCTCTTTCTTTCCTTTCCTTCTTTCTCGATTTTCCTTTCTTTTGCTATTTTCTTTTATTTTTTTAATTAAAGCTGCTAGAGAAGGTTCATGTGCACTGCTATCCTTTTTTTTTAAAAAAAAAAAAAAAGCTCATTTTGGTCCTTCAAGTCTTTCAAAATTCCATTCTAAACCTCAAAACTTTTATAATTCACTTATAGGTCCAATTTCATATTAAACTTTCTCCCTATCACTTTATAAATTTTATTTTCATATCCTAAACCATTCGCTTTTTATTATTTTTAAGAATTGGGTGTTACAAGGTGTTCCTAAATGTAGTGGTAAAAATAGGTAATACAAAACTAAAGGGCTGAAGGCCTAGAATCCCCACTGGATTCTAGTGTAAAATTACCATTGGCCCTACTGGCCAATGAGAAAAATTGCCACCATAGTGAAGTCCTTTTTACTTCACTTAGTGCAAACAGGTCCTTAGAAGAATTCCAAGCCCGGTGTCTTATGAAGAAATTCAGATAACATGTTCTCAACGATCTTTCTCAAGAGATTCGAGAAAAAATCCTACAAAACATCATCCAGTCCAGAATGAAAGAATAGCTGGATCTATTTCAAAACTATCTCAATTTTACAAAACACAATCAGCAAAATCACAACATATGGTCATGGGAATGGGAGTACTATTCAAGACTTCATTTTCATTGCACTTAGGAACATCCTAATAGGATTCCTATTGCCTATCCAAATTGTGAACACAGCTTAGATTTCTACATCTCTCTCTTCACAGTAACTTGGCTATCAGGAATCCAATATCTTGATCCAAAACAGCTATTCGGGTGGGGAATGCTAGCTGGAATCCGAGTTACAAAATTTGATTGTGAAGAGGCCAGGTTTTTAGGAAATAAAGTCCTCCAAGAAGTAAGAAGACTATTGTTTTCTCAAAAACCAGTTAATATACAAATCATTTCAACACATCTAGAAGTACTAGCAAATGGAGAGCTACAACAAGCAATCCATTACTTTTATCTGGATACAAAAAATTTTTCTCTCTATCATCCTCCAGAGTGGCCATGCAAACATGAAGACCATCTTACTCAGCTTAACAAATGGCGAGCAAGGACAGTTGTCAACAATTAGTAAAGATATCGCTATCTAGAATATATACCAATTCATACAGGTACATATTCACAAATATTTGTTCATTACGAACCCTTGCCAAGTCCACAACCTTTTCCTATTGAAACACAACATGAAAACTATATAATTCAATATGAAAATGATGACAACTTCCCATTCGAATCATCAGAAGATGAGATGAGTGAAGACAATGAGACATGGCACAATTTACAAAACATGATGGAAGGGTAAGAAGGGGTGGTCCCAGCTCCACTCCAATTAAAAAAAAAGTATGAAAAAGATCGGCAAAAGAAATTTGTGACAGCAAAACTATCCATTTCATTCATCATTTTCCTTTACTTTTCTTTGGTTTAATTTTCTATTTTTGTACTATTCTTTTTACTTTTTATTTTACTTTATCTTTCAAAATCCAATAGGATATTGTTCACCTGTCACCTTTTATATTGTTCACTTTTACTATTCACATGTGAAGGAGACAAGAACCACTGTTCACACGTGAAGAAAGCAAGTGGCGAACACTGTTCAAACCTTTCAAAATTATAAAGCATGCCATCTGCTACTTCTATTTAAGGAGGCTCTCATTCCATCAAGGAGGCACCTCTCTAGCTTGGCATCTTACAAATCCTCCATCTCACCTCTACCAAGTTCTCTTACAAAACTAGAGGCGACGAAGGAGCAAGAAAGTCATCCTCTACCAAGAAGATCACCCATCCTGCTTAACCTCTGCCTCTCTATAAAACCTTTGTAATTTTTTTGTAGTAGATACTAGGAAGCTCATGTGCTGAGCAACCTTTGTAATACCTACTAAGAATTACATCTATAAAATCTCTTTGTAAAAAACTTGCAAAAGTTTATAAAATTTCAAAGTAAGTTTCTTTGAAATCTCTTTACAAAATTACAAATATTTATTTCTTTGCATGATTATGGCTGGTTATACCACCTATTCTACATAAATATATGTATACATATTCATAACGGATTGACCCTACCGCCCATTGAATATATGTATATATATTTTTCATGCATTTTAGTTCATTTCTGTTTATTTATGTTTTTTCTTTTACTTTTGTTTATTTCTTTGATTATTTATTTATTTTTCAAGATTTAGAGAGTAGTTTCTTTGCTGTTAGCGATTCCCCCTCTCGGTCCGCGGGTGTCGTTGGTATCGGAGCCTTAGCTTGGCATTATATATATATATATATATATATATATATATATATATATATATATATATATATATATATATGTATGTGTGTGTGTGTGTGTGTGTGTGTGTGTGTGTGTGTGTAAAATATTTTAAAATTTTGATTATAATTTATTACTATCTTATTCAAGGTACTAAATTAGTATTTTCATAATAATGATATTTTACTTTATGAATGTTATTTTTACATGTATTATTATTACAATTATTTTAAATTATTATTCGTAATATAGTCTTTATTAACAATAAATTAAAGTTAATTTATTAAATTAAAATAAAAATAATTAAATTTCTTTAGAGTATATTTATTTTTAATATTACTAAAATTTTATTAAATTAAAATATAATACAAGAATTTTGGACCTAATCGAAAGTATCTAAAAGTTTAGAGACCAATAGTGTAATTAAAAGTTGAAAAAAAACTAGCCTATTGGGAGGAGAGAGAAAACCTTCCTCTCCCCCCCCCCCCTATCTATCAATCTCTCTCACTCTCTCTTTCCTCCTCCCTCTCTACTTTTTCATCCACCCTTGCAGGCTGGAGATTGACAGTGACCACTCCCTAGGAAGCAAGGTGAGGCTTCGGCAACCTAGCAGGACCCATCGGTAGTGAGAAAGGCCCATCGAACGGCGAGAAAAGGGGAAAATGATGCTTGCCAATAGGTGATTTTTGAAGAAGGATTTCAGCACCGTCTGGCTGTGGTTCCACCTCAGACCACCAGCTTTTTTCTTTTTTTCCTCTAGGCTTTCTTTTTCGACCAACAACACCCATTATGAGTATATAAAGGTGAGTTTTGATAGTATAGTTACCCTAAATAAGGGTGAGGATACCATTGCGAGCTGTCATCAGTAGATAGCCTAGTCAGCATAAATTTATAATATTAGTGGGTTCAAGAAAGATAAAAGATTGGGAAACCTAGTCTGTTGGGATGTATCGTAATAACTATGCAATATTCTTGATATTTGTACTGCAAGCTGCATATTACAGTTTCGATATGGGATTATTATGTAGAGCTACGTGCTTTCCCGTGGTGCACAATAATGAGGGTATTTGCAACAGCCTATGTTTTGGTACAGTTATGCCAAAATAGAGTTCTATTTCTGCAAGAGAGTTTGAAACTCCTAGTTAGGGGTTTAAAACTATTGAGCTAGAATATCAAAGGTCATAGTTGGGTGATAACTAGAGTCAGTGACTCAGTTACCCTAGCATGAGCTAGGGTTATATCAGGAGTTGCCATAAGACTATAGGTTTTAGTTTAGTTGCAAAATAAAGGTAACACCCATAGAGTGAGAACATCTAGTCTTTGGTATGAGATCCTGGATAGTTTTTTCATTATGATAGACATTCTGCATAAAGTTTAGTAAAAATAGTATCTTCTTTGTGTGACAGCAAGGCACAGAGTATGACTTTGCTTCCTTAAAAGAAGACAAGATGTTATGAATGATGTTCATAGCCTGTGAAATGACACTTTAAGGGGTTTCTGATGTAATCTGAGAGCGAGATAGCTTTGACATGGTTGTGGCAAGGTGGCAGATGCAATATCTCTTTTGCAGTCAGTTGTGATGTAGGGTATGGTCTTATCCTTTCAGGAGAGATAGAAGGTTACTACTAATGATGGTGACCTATGGAATAGTATCTCAGATGGGACTGTAGAGTGTGGTAGAGAGTTATTTACTCAGGTATCCTGGAGAGGGTACAAGTTCCATTATAGGAACTATAAGTGATTGGATCATGATGGATGAAAGGTCTGTGAATTGCATGACAGGTTATGGTACCTAGTATCTTAAGTTTTGGCTAATTGAGTTGATATTGGAAAATAGAATCCCTATAGATCCCCTCCTCGAGGTAATAGAGGATAGTATGTAGTCTAATGGACAAAAACAAAAATCACATAGTGAATATATGACTATTATTCCCTAAGTTCCTCCTTAACTTTTTATTACTCGAGACAAAAGTATACTCTAAGTAAAGGAAAGGATAAGGACAGAAGTTAACATAGATAAATTATAGAATATGTATATATTTAAAAGAAGAGTAGAAGAGAAAGATAAAATAGTTGGATCAAATACAGCAGAAGAGATAACATAAATGCTAGTAGAAGTACTAGCTAGAGTGGTTAAAGGACCAATTCTGAGTAACATCAAGGTGCTTGATAGAGACAGTGAAGGGATATAAGTTTCTGACATGATAGTTAGGTTAAGAAAGAGAATAGAGCTAAAGAATAAAATATCAAAGCTCGGCTTTGGGTAAGATAAAGGAGTTGGCTGAAGAACAAATTGAAGGCTCAAATTAAGATAAGATTAGGAAGTATAGAGTCAAGATATAGAGAAGGCAAAGTGTTGTTCTAGGAAAGGTAAACGGGCAAAAAAAAAAAGAGAGGAGTAAGAATAGAGAGCTTAGAACAATACCATATTAGTGAGGATGTTTGTCTAGGTATAAAACCCAGAAGTGCAGAACTCAGAGCAGGTCATAGTTGATGCAATGTTAAGGGCCTGAACATGGAGCTCAGAGTTGTAGGATCTAGAATAGACTTTGTCTGTTTATTGTCCCTAAGGTAGAATAAGAGACGATGGGACAAGGACCTTTTGAGAATTAATTGTATGAAGGAAGCTAGGTGAGGTAGGTAACCAAAGTAGATAGTAACTTGAGGGTGTGCAACGACAACCCGAACGGTCTTATCAGACAATTTTAACGTTTGTTATAGTGAATATTGGGGCATTTCTTTGAGTTATAAATGCTTTCTATATGATAAAGTGTGTGGTATAAGGTTAAAAATTGAAATTTTAAGTGTTACTACCGTAAATATTAAAGAAGTAATTATTAATGAGGTAAAAAATAATAAATGGTATAACATTTAATAATGTTTGATAATTAGTGATTAATAAAATAAACTTAAATCAAAGTATTATGTTGCTCCATTTATTAAGTTTTGTTAATTTAGTCTCATAAAGTTAACATTTAACTTCAAAAAAAGTTAAATATTAAGGAGGTTAAAAATTAACTTATTCTCTTATAATATCTAAATGTTATTAATGAGGATTAAAAAGTTGTAAGAGCAATATTTATCTCTTATTAACTTTATATATATATATAAAAGATTAACTAAGCCTATTAACTCTCTATTCCAATTATTTGATTATAATGGTTAAAATTTAAAAGCTTTGCAAGTTCAAGACTCAAAAGTATAATATCCTTAAATTTTTGGAAAATAGTTTTTGCATTTTTAGTAAAAATTTCTTAATTTTTAAGACCCATAAAATATTTGACAAATTTTAGAATTAAAAGAAAATGAAAGAAAATAGAAATATCATTGACAAATTTTAGAATTGAAAGAAAATGAAAAAAAATAGAAATATCATGATTGACCAAAGGCTGAGCGCTGGGCGTAAAATGATGCTTTATTTCAAGCAAAACAGGACGAAATCGCCTACGTTATATTTTCAACTTAAAGCCAAATATAGGGACGTTATACCAACTCTAAATTACAATAGTTCATTTATGGCCTTATCGTTGCTAAAGCGCCAAGGCTACATTTGGCATTACGTTGCATTATATATTTAATTATTTTATTTGATAAAAAAAAATTGATGCAATGACCACTATCCTTACTTTGCCATCACCACCGTCCCTACCATGCCATCACCACAACAACACCATTACCACACACAATCACTGGTTGATTATCACTGTTGCTATGACCACCTAGCCATCACTGTCCTACAACTACCTCCACTGCAATCATCATCATCACCATCCTATCACTACTAATTACTACCACCAACACCACCACCCAGCAACCACCATTATTATTACTCAACTATTAATTAATGAAATCATTATCATTTGTTATTAATCTTAAAAATAAATTAATTATTAAAATAAAAATTATATTATTACATTATATTATTTATATTTTATTTTATAACTATATATAAGAATGTAATAATTATTACATTACATTATTTATTTTATTACATAATTAATTATATTATATTGCGTTACGTGATAGCCTAAAAGGAAAAAAAAAACACCTTTAGCAGTGATTTTAATTTTGATTTCAGTTGTTTTGACTTTCATTGTTGTTTTGTAAGATTGTTCAAATTTGCAACTAAAAGGGGAGATTATTGTAAAAATTTTATTTGGTTTCACATAGAGAAGCACTTACATGAATCACACAAATATCAATTAATTAAAATATTTGTCCAACCCGTGCATTATGAAACAAATACCTTGTGATATGTAGCAAGGCACAAGGGCATGTTTGACTGTTGTGGGTTGGTTGAAATTTGGGGCAGGTCTGAAACTGTCCCCAGCATAACTCAAGCTGTTTATCCTATGTCAATCTAACTGGTTAGTATTCGATCGACTCGTTAGATGTAAATCCAAACTATTAATAAATTGTTAGAAAACTAATATAGCAACATCTTAAAGCTACTCCATTAATCAAGTTGAATTTGAATAAGCCACCATAGGAACCTAACATATTCATCCAGATTCTAGTCAAAGATGCCATGCCACCCTTACTTGTTTATTTATTAATGTAAAGAAAAATTCTTATTTAAATTCGATCAATTATTAATGAAGACAAAAAATGGATGCATTAAATTAACCCATTACCAAACCTAAATTTGTCTTACTTTTCAGACTCCTTAAAGAAGGAAGTTGTGTGGCAAGTGTGTGCTACAAGTGAAGAGAAAAATTGTAATGCTTCAATTTTTGAGAAAATATTAAATATGATTGTTATTAGAAATAGAAATAAAATTTATAAAATTTTGGAGAGAAATTTTTAATTTGAACTTGGACTTGAAAGAAAAGTTTTAGAAGTTTTGATGCGGAAAATAGGGTTTTTGGAGAATTCAAGGACCAAAATGAAATTTATTTAAAAAGAGGAACAGCTGGCAGCCCTTCTCCAGAATTTTAAAAAAAAAAAAGAAGAAGAAGAAGAAAGGAAGGATAAAAAAGAAGAATCAGGAAAGAGAAAGAAAAGGGGAAAAGGAAAGGAAAAGAAAAAAAGAAAGGAAGAAGAATAAGAGAAAGGAAGAGGGAGAAAGATGGCTGGATTTTTTTTGAGTTTCTCTAGCAAGAAACAACACCAACAAGGGAAAAGAAGGATTTTGGTTTAGGATACTAAAAATTAAAAAGAGAAAAGGGAGAAAAAAAGGTGAATAGTAGCAGAAACGGAGGTTGAGCAGGGGCAATAGTTTTGTCTTTCGTCCAGGTGACTTTGGTTCACCTTTTACCGTCAATTTTTGTATATGTTTAAGGTCTATATGTGTAGAAGTTATGATTAAACTTTGGTAATTTTTCAACGGTTGGATTTGGAAAAATAAATTATTGAACATAGACTGTCTGCAATTAAAATTCTGAATTTTGGCTACTGAAATTTGAGGAAAATAAATAGTTAGAATATTTAGAAAATTATGAAATTTGGTAGAGATGATCTATAGGATGTTGGAGCTGTTGTGTTAAAATTTGGTGCATTTTAGACTTTTGGTTTATGAGATATAAATTATTTTATGTGAGTTATCTGAGTAAGAATGATTTCTGAAAAATTCAGATTTTGAAGGGTTGGATGAATATTTTGATATCTCATGATTTAGTGGTGATTGATACTAAAATTTTTATTGATGTTGTATATGGATGTCTTCAATATATGGTTAAAATTTGGGATTTATCAGACGGTTGGATCATTATATACAAATTTGAATGTTCAAGCTACTAGATTGGATATTAATGGTTAGGTTAAATTGAATAAGTGATTTTAATGGAACTAAAATTATTATGAGATGGGATATAATGTTTATTGAATTTTTATGTAATTGTGAAATGTTTTTGAGAAAGAATTATATATGCTTAACTAGATTTTTGGTGTTATGGATACATTGTAGAATATTTTGATTTTGATTTGAGTAGAAAGTGTTGGGAATAATATTTATATGAAGATATAAGTGGGAATATGGATATATTGATATAATTTTTGAATGGTGGATTTGAGTTTGTGATATGAAATTTAGTTTAATTTTAAGAGAAAATATTGTTGAATTCTCATTAGATATTTAATATAAAAAGTGAAGTTTGTGTTTGTTTTTTATTACTAAATTGTTATGGTTTAAAAGGAGCTTTTATATTATGATTTATATGAATGGAAAAGTGACATATGTAAGTTGGTATCTTGCAATACAGGTGAATGATATTTACAATATATAGCATGAATTTGCTTCTCAATTAATTCTTGATCTTTGAAAGCTATGATTTGTTTTTTATCATTATTGTATTTTGATATTTTGATTCCTCATTGCGAGTCATCTTAGTTTTAAAATATAATTGTTCATTATTTACTCCAATTTATTCCATGCATATTAGCAAGTCTAGGGAGAGAAAGTTAGAGGTTATAAGAAAGAGAGAAAAATAGCAAAAGGCGATGAGATTAGTATCATATTATGGAGAGATAACATCAAAATTTAACATATATGGTTTAATATTTTGGAATTGTGGGAAATATTATGAGATTGTGGATTAATTTGATGATTGATTAATTATTTAGCTAGTTTGGTTAACAGTGAATTTTAATTTATTCAGCATAATTATGTTATTGGAGATGGTAAGTTTGATGGTCTATGGTCTTGACAACTATGATATGCCTTAGTATCACTATGAGATATTGAATTGTATTTAGCATATTTGCTCCTACTATAGGTTTGTCAATAGTTTAATTATTGCAATAGGAAAGGGCTACCCATAGACAGGTGAAGCAGCCACTGCGAGGTTAATACAGTATGAATATAATTTTGATATCTATTTTGATACCTTGGCATATTTTTGGATGTCAAGAGCCAATTATTAATATTTTTACATATGTGAGGAATGATTAGAGACTAGGAAGAATTTAATTTGAGATTGATATGGAGATCTTAGAATTTGCTAGTATGTATGTTGAAATTTATTATTGACTTTATTCAGCTTGTTCTAAAAATTTTGTTGTTGAACTTATTCGTTTAGCTTTTTGTTCTCTAGTTCCTTCTATTACATGATGTGTATTGTAAATGCCAACTCATTACGCCCCCAACTCATCAGTTTTGCAGGTGATGTAAGACAGATGTTGAGTATCAACTTAATAGTTTTAGATGTTCCGACTGGCTAGACTCCATGGTCCTGTAAAGCAAGGGAAGAATGATTTTTCAATAGGGATAAGGGTGTTACAAAAATCTAGCTTCAAACGCATTTTTCTGTTTCAAGACTTTTCATTGCTCGACTTTGCGGCAACCTCTAACTAGATACATATATGGCGGATTCCCAAGCTTTGCGAAACCCAATTAGCGTCGAGATCAATGATCGGCCCGAGCGGAAAGACATAATCACTTTCATGGATGCTAAATGGTACAATTCTGCGTGAAGGCCAAATCAACCCGTTCAAACATTACACAGGCCCTCTAGATCTTTTGCGTGCCAGAACAAAAATACAGTCCTACATGTTTATATCACGGTGTACAAAATGAAACGGAAGAATCCATTGAATTTGTGAAACTAGTTATCGACAAATGTCCATCACTCCTAGCTAAACCAAATATCGAGGCGAAACTCACTGCACATTGCAGCAAGGTTGCACAACAATATAGTCGAATTTCTTATTCATAGCATCAAGAAGGCTCAATACGAAGACCTTGAGAGAGGCGCAGAGGTATCAACAAGTGATAAGATCTTTGAAGAAGACAAGCAGATGAAGACTCACCTTACATGAGGTGAGAAATAATCATCCTCAAGTGGTGGAAATATTGATTGGAGAAAATCCTGAATTTGCGAACATAACTAATGCCGCCGGAGAAAGCCCGCTTTACCTTGCAGCGGTGAGAGAGAGCAATAGTATCAAATAAGATAGAAATGATAGGAAAGAAAATTGTATATTTTCTTCAAACGTGATGTACATAATTTATACACAGAGACTGCACTAATCAATACATTTACAGCACTAACTACTCCCTTATTATAGGCTAATATAAAGCTTATTACTATATTTATACAACGCTAATTTAGGTAAAGATAATTACATAAAGGGTAACAAATATCTTTTCCAATACTCCCCCTCAAGTTGGTAAGTGGAGATCTAACACTCCCAACTTGCTGCGTAAAAATTCAAAGGTTTCTTTGCCTAAGGGCTTAGTAAAAATATCTGCCAATTGCATCTTAGTTGAAACATACGCCGGATGAATAATTCCTGACATCATTTTTTCTCGAACAATGTGGCAGTCTATCTCAATATGCTTTGTCCTCTCATGAAACACTGGATTTGCAGCAATGTGAAGTGCTGCTTGATTATCACAGTAAAGTGGCGAAGGACCTACTTGTGATACTCTTAAATCATGAAGGATATACCTTAACCAAGTTAGCTCCAAACAAGTATTCGCCATTGCTCGGTATTCTGCCTCAGCAGATGATCTAGAAACATTTGTCTGTTTTTTTGATTTCCAAGATATGAGAGAAGGACCAAGGAAAATACAATATCCTGATACCGATCTTCGAGTTGTTCGGCAACCTCCCCAATCAGAGTCACAAAATGCTTTTAATTGCAAATTATTATTAGATGGCAAAAATAATCCCTGACCAGGATTTCCTTTCACATATTTGAGGACACGAATTGCCGCATTCCAATGAGATTTACATGGCTCATGCATAAAATGGCTCAACACACGAACTGAATAAACAATGTCCGGTCTAGTCACAGTTAGATAAATTAATCTGCCAACTAACCTTCTATATTTGGTAGCATCGTGTAATTTTTCATTGTCATCAAGATCCAATTTGCAATTTTGTTCCATCGGAAACTTCTCCGGTTTAGCACCTGTGAGTCCTGCGTCGTGTAGCACATCCAAGGCATATTTTCTCTGTGACATAAAAATGCCTTGATTGGAACTGGAAAACTCAATCCCCAAAATATTTGAGGTCGCCCAAATCCTTGATATGAAAGTCTTTGAAGTAAATATGATTTGAGGCGATTAATTTCTGTTCATCATTCCTCATCAATAATATGTCATCAACATATATGAGAATATGATAATAGATGATGCATTAACTTTGGTGAATAAGGAATAGTCGACTTTAGACGTGTATAGCCGCTTCTTGTAGAACATTGGATAATGTAGAGAACCAATTTCTGGAGGCCTGTTTTAAACCGTAGAGGGACTTATGAAGCCGACACACTGTGTTCTCCCCCTGTCGGCGCAATCCAGGTGGTGGTTGCATATATACCACTTCATTTAATTTACCATGTAAAAATGCATTCTGCACATCTAATTGATAGGTAAACCAGTTTCTGGCAGCAGCAACAGTCAAAAGACATCTCAAAGTGGTGAGCTTAGCAGTTGGGGAAAAGGTTTCCTTGTAATCGATCCCTTCAACCTGTGTATAGCCCTTAGCGACTAATCGAGCTTTATAGCGTTCAATAGTTCCATCAGAATTATATTTAATTTTATAAACCCAACGACATCCAATAGGCTTAATACCATGAGGTAAAGGAACCAATGACCAAGTGTGATTCCGTTCTAATGCTTCAAGTTCAGCAGTCATAGCCTTCTCCCATTGGGGATGACCGGCGGCCTGATCATATGTCTGTGGTTCTGTATGAGTAGAAATGCTTGCCAGAAAATGTTTATGAGAGGAAGAGAAACGATTAAAAGAAAGGAAAGATGAGAGTGGATACCTTGTACCTGTTTGTGAAACCCTTTTACCGGTAGGATCATTGGTTTGAGTAGACAGAATGTAAGAATCATGCCATGCAGGAGGATGTTTATCTCGAGTGGAACGGCGTGGAGGATCAGGTGGTGATATATTGGGTTGATCAATGAGTGGCTGGGCTTCGATAGGTGCAGAAGGATTTGGTGATGGACTGTGAATGGAGGAATCGATATTATTATGGAAGGTATCATCTAAATTTGTTGAGGAAGGATCAGAATTTATTTTTGGTAAGGTGGCAGGATCTATGGCAAGATTTGGCAATAATGGTGGAGGTGAGGATAATGGTGAATCAGTTCTAGAAGAGGAATGTAATTCAGAAGTCATGAATGGGAAGATATTCTCATTAAAGGTAACATCTCGGCTGATAATAATTTGATTAGAGACAAGATCAAGTAATTTATATCCCTTTTGATGATGTGGGTAGCCAAGAAAAACACAGCGTGTAGCTCGGGGAGAAAATTTTTGCTTAGGTTGGACAATAGTGGCATAGCACTCACACCCAAACACACGGAGATGTTGAAGAGGAGGTGGCTTTTGGTATAATTTTTCATAAGGGGACTGATTAGAGAGTAAGGGTGAAGGAAGCCGATTGATTAAATATACGGCTGTTAAAACACATTCTCCCCAAAAATGAAGTGGCACATTTGATTGAAAAAGTAAGGAGCGAGCAACATTTAAGATGTGACGATGTTTTCGTTCAACGACTCCGTTCTGCTGCGGAGTATAGACACATGTATTTTGAAACTCAATACCATTTTTTTTGTAGAAAAGAAATTATGGGAAGAAACTCAGTACCATTGTCTGTACGAAGTATTTTAATAGATTTATGAAATTGATTTTGAACAAAAACCACAAATCGTTGTAACAAAGATGTTGTTTCAGATTTATTGTGCATTAAGAAGACCCAAGAACAACGAGTGTAGTCATCGACAATGCTAAGGAAAAATCTCGCCCCTGAATGTGTAGGGACTTTATGTGGTCCCCAAACATCACAATGTAAGATTTCAAAAGAACTTTTTGTAGATATAGAACTTGTAGGAAAGGGCAGACGAGTCTGCTTTGCTAAAGGACAAGTGTTACATTTATTATCAATATTGCTGGAAAGTTTTAAAAAAGATAGAATGGGTGCAAGTCGTGATGAGGATGGGTGACCCATTCGCAAATGCCATAGATAAGAAGACTGAGATGTGTGATATGCAGCTGGTGAAGGGGTTGAAGGATGTATGTAGTAGAGTCCGCCATTCTGTCTACCCGAGCCAATCATCTTCCCAGAGCAGTCTGTAAAACACGAAATTTGGAAAAGAATAACACAACAATTGAGTGCATTAGTGATTTCTTGGACATTAGATTCAATTTGAATGAGGGAACACACAACACATTTTTTAAAACTAGTTGAGAATTAAAAGACATTGTGCCAGTATGTGTAATGTTGGCAGTGGCACCAGTCGGCAAATTAACAAGAGGAACAGAAGGAAGCTGAATTTGTGTGAGAAGAGAAGGATCAGAGGTGATATGATCAGTAGCCCCGCTGTCCAGAATCCAAGGCTTAACAACTGAATTTGAAAAAGCATTAAATGGAGAGATTATACCTGCTGCATTAGCGAATATATCTCCATTGCCAGAATTTTTATTTTGATTAATCATCGTCAAAGCCTGTGCTAATTTTTGCAATTGTTCATTGGTAAAATTAACTGGAAATCCGGAGCTTTCCGTACTATTGTCTCCCCCAATTGTTGTTTCAACAGCATTGGCTGAACGTCCCCCAGTTCGATTGTTGCTAGATTGTATGGATCTAGCATTTTGGTTAGCCTTTTTGAGTCGACAACGATCTTCTGTGTGCCCACTATTGTCACAAAATTTGCAATGATATTTTAACTTGCGACACTCATCAATATTATGGCCTGACCTGTTGCAGTGTTCACAAAATTTTTCTTTAGCACCTTTTTGTGTGACTGACCGACTCTGAACGGCAGCTGCTACAGAGAAATTCTCAGTGATGCTTGGACCAATCTGTTGCTGGGTTTCTTCTTGAATGATCATGGAGTATGCTTGACGAACGTTGGGTAATGGTTTCATCAGCAATATGTTGGATCTCACAATCTTGTAAGAATCATTGAGCCCCATGAGAAATTGCATCAATTTATCCTCCTCTCTTTCGGTCTGGTGATCATTGGTGCGATTGCAAGTCACTGGTGTACGATGAATCTCTAATTCATCCCACAAAGCTTTGATTTTGATGTAGTAGGCTGCCACGGACATTGTACCCTGAGTGATTGTTGCTATTGCTTTTTGGATTTGGAATATAGCGTGACATTCTTACGAGAAAAGCGATCCGAAGATCATCCCACACTTGTTTGGCTGTCTCGGCATTCATGAGGCCGGATGCTATATCAGGTTCGACTGAATGAGATATCCATGAGAGTATCATGCTGTTACATTGGTTCCATTTTTCAAATTCGGTTGGCTGTTCCGTGGATGATGGCATTTTGATAGATCCATCAATGAAACCCAATTTTTTCTTGGCAATGAGAGCATGCGTCATACTTTTATACCAGGATTGATAATTTGTTCCGTTTAACTTAGTTGGAACCAACAAGTGTCCTGGTTGATCAGAATGGTGGATGTAATATGGATGTGATGGATCCATAATGTCTGATTTGGATTGGTCTGAAACTTCTTTTGACATTGAAAAACGAGCGGAAGAAGGTGAACAATTTTATACAGAGTACCAAGATCGGCGCTCTGATACCATGTCAAATAAGATAGAAATGATAGGAAAGAAAATTGTATATTTTCTTCAAACGTGATGTACATAATTTATACACAAAGACTGCACTAATCAATACATTTACAGCACTAACTACTCCCTTATTATAGGCTAATATAAAGCTTATTACTATATTTATACAGCAGCTAATTTAGGTAAAGATAATTACATAAAGGGTAACAAATATCTTTTCCAATAAATAGCATTGCTTCTAAGATATTGGAGATATGTCTCTCACCGGCATACACCGGGCCCAAAGCTAGAACAGCTTTGCACGAAGCCGTGATTAGCGGAGATGCCGGTACAGTGAGTTCATTTCTGCTACCAGTTAGAGAAATACCCAAATTATTTTTTTGCTTCCCTTTTTCTTATTTTAATTTAGGTTGATCAAGCTCAATCTTATTACAGATTTGACAAGAAAAATACTCGATAAAAACAGCAGTCTGACCAGAGACCAAGACAAAGAAGGATGGACTCCGCTGCATTATGCTTCCTACTTCAATCTTCTTCCAATTGTGGAAATGTTACTGGAAGATGATAATAAATCTGCTGCCTATATTGGCGACAATTATGGAAAGACACCTCTTCATCTTGCGATTCTCAATGGCAATAGCCATTTAAAGCTGGTGGAAAAAATTATGTCAGTCTGCCCAGATTGTTGGGACCTGACTGACAATAGAGGCCGGAATGTTCTCCATTTTGCTGTGGAAAGCGGCAGTTTTAAAGGAATGCGACTTGTTACTGAAAAACCTTCCCTGGCCAACCTAATCAATCAGAAAGATGAAAAAGGGAACACTCCAGTCCATCTAGTGGCTGCTCTTGGCTTTGAAGATTGTTGTCTTACAGAACACCACCGAGTAGATAAAAAGGCCGTCAATAATAAGAATTTAACCGCTCTGGACGTGGTGCTAGAAACGAAGCATAAAAGCAAATTGCCATTACCGGTATACCAACTTGATTTTATGCCATATAATTGGAAGGCATTGATTTGTTTTTGTAACAGCACAGTGGATGAACTTTCTTGTTGCAGGGATTGACAGCAAGATTCTTAAAGAACGCTGGATATAAACGAGGTCGGCCTGTAATCCAGCTGAAATCACCTGATAGCAAGTCAATAGTTGACAATGAGTTAATCCGTGTATTCAAGGAAACAAGTAAATCCCATCAGATAGTAGCCACTCTCATAGCAACAGTAACTTTTGCTGCAGGTTTCACCGTACCTGGCGGTTACGGTAATAACGATGGCCCTGACGAAGGAACAGCAATTTTAACTAGAAGATCAGCCTTCAAAACTTTCCTTGTAACCGATACCCTTGCGTTGGCCCTCTCCATTTCTGTTGTGCTTATCCACTTCTTATTGGCATTGCAACCAACCAACAGAAAGATCTTTTTCCTATTCACTTGGGCATTTATTTTCACTGTTGTTGCTATGGAATTAATGATGGTGGCGTTCATGACAGGTGTGTATGCAGTGATGCCACATTCCTCATCAGGTCTTGCGGCTACCATTTGTGTCATCGGAAGTTGTTTTGCCTTATTGTATATCTACCTACTCAAGTTTTGTTTGTTTGATTAAGGATTATGTGAAATTCTTGCTTAAACTAGGTATATTTAAGGTACAAATATGTAAGACTTATGTCTTGTGTTTATAATGAACCGAATTTAGGTAAGAAAAATTCAAGAATTATATAGATTAATAGATATTAGTACTTGGACAATTAAGAAATTATGTATTATTGGGATAAATTGTATAATTATGATGAATTGTATAAGCTATGATTAACTAAAATTGGATTAAAAGTAAACTTACTTAAAATTTAATTAGCAAAAGCAACAAAGATTTAAGTAAAAAAAAAATTAAAAGAAGTCTAGAGATTTTGACTTTACTTGATCTATTATGTAATTTTAATTAATTTTTTTATGCCATAAAAACAAAGATTTCATAAATAGCCCATTGCTTTTAGCCTTTGTTCCCACTCTAGCTCTAAACTTATATCAGTTGTTATTTCTATTGGATTTATAACACACTTTCCAGCAATATCACAAATTTAACATCAAATAAGTATTATCCCTAATAAAAATATCATAAATCGATGGATTATAATCACAATCTCTTATACAGATAATATACTAATTACAATAAAACTCTAAGCATTTTATCTCTATACATTTTCTTTTAGAATTTAAAAAAAAAAAAAGCCAATATAATTATTAAATTATCAATATAATAGCTTTCAAAAGTTAATATTTAACATAAAAATAATAAATCGACTTTAATTAGAGAAGTAAAATACACTCCTCAACTTATTAGTTTAGGCTTTTTTTTTAAAGAATATACTTATTTTGATTAAAATATATCATTTTCAATAACCAATTAAATTTAACTCTTCATTACCATAACACCAAATTTAAGCAATAATCATTTTTTATCTTTTAAAATTTTCAAATATAAAATATAAATTTTACAAAATATTATTTATTTTTTCGGTACATATATAGGTTTATACATACATGAAAAATCTTTTTATTTATTTGCCCAAAAGTTTATTTTTGCTCTTCAATTTTAAATAAGAATTTCTCTCAATATTTAGCTCATTCAATTAAACCTTTTGTATATTTAAATTTAAAAATTAAAAAAATTATTAGGTACACCTGGTGTATATGGATCATCTCTCACAATTATGTGGGATTCACTTTCTATATTATAGGAATGACTCACTTTTCTTTAAGAGAATGAATACTATTAATAATTAGCCTAGACAATAATCACATAATTGACAAATGATATTAATTAATTTTTTTTTACTTTTAAACATTATTCAATTACATGTGGGAGTAAAAGAATATTCAATTAATTTATTTAATCAATGGAGTTATACCACAAATGGAGTATATATTATAATTGAATTTTAAACTTAACTGCACAACTTTTTATTAAATTTTCTTTTTATTTATCTAAAATTTCATATTACATTAATGCGAAATTAAAGCACACTTCAACCTTTTCTCTTTAAAAAATAAATAAAATTTTATCTGAAGTAATTATCTGATAAATTAATATTAATAATTTAAATAACCAACAAAAAAATTGTAATAAAATTTATGGATTATGCTAATATATGTTTTCTTAAAAGTTTAATGATTGCTTCTCATAATTTTTATTTGATCAAATATTATTGTCAGAAAGATCAATAATTGATTAAAAACCTATTATTAGTTGAAAAATAAAAATAAAATTATATTCATACATGAAATTTATTACTTTTTGATATATAAATGTTATTTTATTTTTTCTAAACAAAATATTATTTAGTTATTACGTAGTCGTTCACATTTAGAATTATAATTACATATATTTTTAAAAAAATTTAATTAATTTACTTTTTACTAAATTATTGTTGTTGATTTATCTTCAAACACGATTAGTGTCTATTAATTATATTGAAATGGTATTAGGTGCTCCAATCATAATGAAATTATTTATTTTCATACATAAGCTAAAAACTCTCTAATTTAAGTATAAAAATAAAATAAAGTAATAAAAACTATTTACATTAGTTAAAACAGACGAATTTAAATGTAATAAAATAAAATGATAAAATTATATTTATAAATAAAATTTTTATTTAATTTTCAATTACTTATCAAATAAAATTATAGTAAAAAAAACTTCTATTAATAATTATAAATTATCAAAAATTTTAATATTATAAATATCATAAAAAAATTAAGAACTTTTTGAAAATCCCAATGTCCCTCCTTTCACTTTTATATATTATATAGATTAACTAAAAAGTCCTATTTTAATTATGCAAGTTTAAAAAAAATGGAAAATGGATCAGGCCGAGAAGACCAAGCCTAGCAGACAAAACCGAATGAGCCGACTAGGCCCAGGTCCCATAACAAACGGGACTCAGATGGACCAGGCCCATCAGAGAAGCGCTGAATGGCGATTTCTTTCGTTGTGGGGAGTTTGTAGCACACGTGAATCACGGCTTCCCGAGCTGGCATGATGCCGTTTTGAATGCGTGACTAGAATTGCAAACGTGGATGGCGTTTTCCGTCGTCGTTCTCTTCCACCTAGGTCCACGCGGTCCGACATTCCCGACCCGTGAAACAAGACCCGACATATTTTCCATTCAAACCAGCTGTTTGTGGGAGTGGGTGGATGCGTTTTTAACTGGATAAATTTTAATAGTTATTTCTGATATAATTTTTTTTTAATTTTTATACAATAACTTTTTTTAATTAATTTAAATTTCTAATATCGATGATAGATTATATTTTTCACTTTTTTTAAATAAAATAATATACCACTATTCCGGCTTAATGATTAAAATAAAAAAAAATCTTAAAATATCATTTTATAATATTAAATTAATTTTCAAGATTAGCATGTCTTGAATATTCAAAACATTAATAAAGGACAAATCATTGCCAAATTTCCTTACGTTTTTAAAAGAAAAACGTTGAACATTATAAACATTATAAATGTTTTGAACACTTGGTTATTAACCCAATCAAAATAAAAAAAAATCAAAATTAATCGAACTAAAATTATTTGATTAGTTATCAATTATAATCGAATTAACTGAAAAAAAAAAATATTTTATATAATTAATTAATTAATTAATTAAAAATAAAATATATTTATAATCTTTTTTATTAATAAAAAATAATAAATATGATTATTAAAGAATATTTACAAGTAAACTTGGCTACAATTATTGCACACTGTTAAGTCTAACGACCGGCAGATGACAGCCAATTACATTTTTACGAATATTTAATTTAATCAATTTTAATAAAACTAATTTTAGTAATATATAACCAAATTTTGGATGCGTTTGAGTTTGAATTTAAAATTTAATATATGTGATAAGTATGAGTTAGATTCAAATTTTATATATTAAGTAAATGTTATTTGAATCTGTTTATATAAATATTTAATTAAATATAGAATATATATTTTTATAATAATATTTATATATTTTATTTTGTATAAAACAAAATTAAAATATTTCATAAAATTATTAAATTTTTAAAATATAAATTATTAATAAAAATAAATTTTATGTAAATTTTTAATGAAAAATATATAAAATTAAATGGATTCGAGTATTTTCTTAATAATAATAATCAAATTTAAGATAAATTCGAGTAGTTGAGAATAAATTTTAATCGAATTTGAAACGCGGTCCGACATACCCGACCTGAGAAACAAGACCCGACATATGTTCCATTCAAACCGGCTTTTTGTGTGAGTGGGTGGATGTAACACCCCTCACCTGTCTACAGTGCAGTCGAGTAAGGTGTGCTATATTCAGTGCCAGAGCACCTTATCCTGTCTTGTCGTGTACAATATTAATTTAATTATCTATTTAATTATATTATCTTAAGTCTAGAATTTTTTTTTTTATCTCATTTCATTTTTATAGAGTCGCCTCTGTTTTATTAGTGCATTGTGGGTTTTTCTTATTTACCTGTTAATCAGTCTATATTCATTTCATGTAATCATAATACTCATAATCATTTCAAATAAATAAAATACTTCATTTCATTCATATAAAATCAAATACAATATTTACAATTCTATTTACAATCACAAAATGATTTACATCATTTAATTACATACAATACCCAAAATGCAAAATTTAACTATACATGAGCCCCACCAAAATAACAGTCTGAGGTGACAATCTACACTGCAGCAGATCTGATCAAAGCCCTGTCTAAACTTTACTGTGGCTGCTGGTGATCTCCTGTACCTACGCGATGGAAAAACCAATGTGCTAAGCATAACACTTTGTGGTGTGTAAATTGAAATAAAAATAACTAAATAATTGAAATATTTATTTCACGTATAACTTTATAAGGAAATATAGATTTCATGAGTTTATAGTCTTTTACACGTTTATAGAACTTTGGTAGCAAATTAAGTTAATCAGGATCTTTTCTGTTTATTTATTCCATATACAGTCTTATTACTCTTATTTGTGATCTTTTCATGTAATTATTTAAATTTAAAGTGTATTACTCATATCTGTGGCCAAGTAACCTATGACAGGCTATAAAAACTGGATACACGGGGATATACAAGTTAGACATCCGTATGCCTATCATGTATACATCTGTCATATCAGGCACAAGGCCAGCGGGCAGGCATAAAGTCAGAAATAAAATTAGGCACAATGGCCAACGGGCAGGCATGAAGCCTGTAGAACAATCATATCAGACATATATTGTCTATCAATGATTATTCCTGTGGGCAGTACTATGATCCTATCATTTCATTTCATGCACTATTAGTGCTTTATAATAGTTTCATGTCAATTTATAGTGGGAAAATAGGTTCCCTCTTCATTTTCGTGTAACTTATACATTTAGCAATTCATATAGGTAATTTACATGTCATGTATCAAATAATATTTTGAACTTTTCTTTAGGTCCAGATTTGGTATCTTATATTCTCCTAGTAATTTGGCCAAGATGTAGCTACTGTTTGGCTACACTTCCTTCATGAAAGTTGTCTCTCTATGTCTTGTCTTTGTTTTTCCTTTTTGAATCATGTCATTTGGAGTTTTAGAATTCAAGTTATGGTCAAATAACCAAAACTGGTTCCTTAACTCACTCAAGTTCCAAAACCAGACAGATTCTGGAGTAAATTTTTTCCTAATTATTTGGACATGTTACAGACACTTTTAGGCCTAATATTCTTCATAGAAGTTGTTACCCTATGTCTTATGATTACTCCGAATTTTGAAATTTTTCAGGTCTTGTAGAATTAATTATAGCAAATTAACTGGCCTGGACTCAGGTACCCTGTGTCTACAGGATTCTAGGTTCAGGTCAGTGGAATTGACTCTCATTTTAGGGTTCTTACACTCAAATTTTGAGAAAATTTTCTAAATCAAAGTTGAAGCCCTATCTCTTAGGTTTCCAGAACAGCTTGGCTCATCCCATTTGGGATTTTCTAGTGGTAGTTATGGTATAAATTCTATTCTGGGATCAGGTGGTAGTTGAGGCAAATTCTAAGATTTGATGTACTAACTTGTTCTAATAATTTGACTTAGTTCCTTTGGGTTCTGGGTTCTGTTCAAAACATCAATATGGTAGATTTATGTCTTATAAGCATTTTAGCATTGGTTTCATTGTATTTGCAATTTTGTAGACCGAGTTATGACATTTTTGCCAAAATTGGTCGGGTAGGCCTATGTCCAGTAATTTTTGGACAATATGGTTCTAGACAGTTTTTGTGTCCCAACTTGGGTCAGCAATTTGGTTTGGTTAGAGACATTTTTAGGCTTTGTGTTCTTCATGAAAGTTATAGTCCTATGTCTAAGCTTTCCAATGGTATAAAATTCAGGTCATTTGGATCTACCTAGAGGGAGTTATGGAAAATGAACATGTACTATTCATTTGGTCATTTTTTTGGGTTTAGGGTATGGTCAGCCGAATTGGAACAGTAATTTGGTTAAGTTTTGGATAGAATTTGGGCATGGTTTCTACATGGAAAGTGGAATGTTTTGGGTCTAGTTTCATCTCCAATTGGCCTCATACCAATTGGAGCTACACAATTTCAGTTATAAATCAAAAATCAAGCTGGACTCATTGAGTCCCACAACCTGCACAAGAGAGCACTCCCAAATTTTCAATTTCTTCCAACTCTCGAACTTCACATGGCATTCATGGCACTTCTATAAGCAACAATTCATCTCAATTTGGTCAATTTCAAGCTTAAGACAAAATCTCCAATTTTTGGTCCAAACCCTAACTTCAATTTTCATAATTCATGCAAACTCAATCTATACAACTTCTAATGCATACAAACTCATCAAGCATCATCACTAGTCTAGTTTATATCAATTAAAAGCATCAAACTCCCAAACTACACATGGCTGCCAAAAATTGGGTCTTCCATCATACATCAATTTTATCATTTTTCATGAAATTCCATTTCAATACAACTTAAATTCAAGGGAATTACAAGAATTTAAGTTAGATGTTGCACATATCTCTCTTAGCAATTTTCCTAGCTTCACCAATCTTCAATTTCTTCCTTTCTTTTTGCTACCAATCACTCTAACTAGGCCAAATAACAACTTTTAGTGTTGGTGGTTATGGGAATTATGGTAAGAATGCAAGGATTTTGAAGCTTTAAAAAAACAACAATGGTGGAATGGGTTGGGAGAGGAGTTCGGCCAAGGTGAATTGAAGAACAGGATGAAGCTTCTAAATGATAAGGAGTTAATGAGATTTGTCTTATATTTATTTGTATGTCTAAATTTAATTGGTTTAAATTTTTTTGATGATGTCATAATTTACATTTAGATTTCTTTTCTTTCTTTTCTTTTCTTCATTCTTTTCTCATTTCCATAAATAAATTCATAATTTTAATTTATTTTATATGTTTTAATTTTTCTCATTTTAATTGATATTTAGGTCAAAATTCAACTCCGAGGTTGAAAAGGTCAATATTTTAATAATATATTGTCATTTTTAGGGTGAATTTGAATTTAAAATTTAATATTTGTGACCAATTTAAATTAGATTTAAATTTTACATATAAAGTATTTATTATCTGTATTCGTTTATAAATATTTAATTAAATATAAATTATATATTTTTTATAATAATTTTTATAAATTTTTATATATTTTATTTTATATAAAATAAAATTAAAATATTTTATAAAATTATTAATTTTTTAAAATATTAGTTATTAATAAAAATAAATTTTATGAAGATTTTTAATTAAAATATACAAAATTAACAGATTTGGGCATTTTTCTAATAATGGCTTTGTTTGAAAGCAAAATATATTTAAAAATAAAAGGATAAAATGAAGTTTTTACTATTTATAAAATAATTTTTTTCTAAACTTTTATTTTCTCTCAGTATATTTTTTTCTTTATTTTATTTCCCTCTAAAATAGTTTCATATCAGGTTTGAAATACACAGTAATATATATTGAAATTAATAAGAAATATAATCTCTTCAATTCTAATTTAATTAAAGTAAATTAAAAAATCTTTAAATAATATTTTAAAATATGTAAAAATATAATAATACCTGCCTCTATTATATCTCATTTTCAGGATAAGTCTAATAAAACATGACAATATTAAATATTATTTAGAATAGATTTATTATGTATTTAAAAATATATATATAAAATAAATATTAAATTTATTTTATAAAATATATAAAATTTATATATTTGTATTTATAAAATAACTACGAGGTGATGGGACATTGCACTAGCCCGGAGGGGTGGATTTGTTGTGACTAATATCTGGCCTATCCGTTTTTAGTTGGGAGTTAAATTCATAATAAATTAGTTGTAAGCAAAATTGTCCAAATATCTAAATTTGTATTGAGCCTTATAAATTTAATGCATTAAATTATCCCATCAAACCAAACACAACAGAAATTTGTCTCCACTCTCCAGGGTCCTTATAAACGAAGTGTTTGGCAGGTGTGTGTTAAAAGTGAAGAAAAAACCTAAAATCTCACTGCAAAGGCTTTTTCTTGCTCACTATTTTTCACTGCTCAACTTTGCTAGCGACCTCTAGCTAGCTACATATATGGGGGAAATTGACTGTATAAGGGTGAGGAAGAAATAAAAATTACTAAAATTGGGTGTGATGTGAAAAATTTACCTGATTAGGGTGAGAAAAGTCAAGAGCGTAAAAACGCTAGTATTAATAGCGTTTTAATGTCCAAAAAGCTATTAACAATAGCGTTAAAAAAAAACTTAAAAAACGGAAGCTATTCAATTTTTTTTTTAAAAAAAAAAGGCTGGACGTTACTTATAGTAGCGTCCAGCTTTTGTTTAAATTTTTTTAATATTTTAAATAAAATATAAATATTATTTTAATAAATAATATTATAATAATTAATATTATAATATTTTTATTATAAAAAATTATTTTTTATTTAAAATTAAATTTTAATTAAATAAAAAATTAAAATATAAAATATTATTTATTAAAATAATATTTTTAATTTATTTAAAATATAAAATAAAATAATTAAAAATTTAAAGAAAAATTAGACGCTACTGTCCAATTTTTCTTAAATTTTTTAATTATTTATTTTTTTAATTTTAATTTTAATTTTATTAAATTTTAAATTAAAAATATTATTTATAATAAAAATATTATAATATATATTATTAAATATTATAATTTTATTTATTAAAATAATATTTATATTTTATTTAAAATATAAAATAAAATAATTAAAAATTTAAAGAAAAATTGGACGCTACTTATAATAGCGTCCAATTTTTCTTAAATTTTGTAATTATTTATTTTTTTAATTTTAATTTTATTAAATTTTAATTTAATTTTAAATTTAAAATATTATTTATAATAAAAATTTAAAATATATATTATTAAATATTATAATTTTATTTATTAAAATAATATTTTTAATTTATTTAAAATATAAAATAAAATAATTAAAAATTTAAAAAAAATTGAACGCTACTAATTTTTCTTAAATTTTTTAATTATTTATTTTTTTAATTTTAATTTTTATTTTATTAAATTTTAATTTAATTTTAAATTTAAAATATTATTTATAATAAAAATATTATAATATATATTATTAAATATTATAATTTTATTTATTAAAATAATATTTATATTTTATTTAAAATATAAAATAAAATAATTAAAAATTAAAAAAAAGGTTGGACGCTACTTCTAACCATTAAATTTTTTTTTAATTAATTTTTTATTATTTAAAGGAAAGCTGGACGCTATTTTGAATAGCGTTAAGCTTTCCTTTCAATCCGGACGCTATTATAAATAGCGTCCGGACCTTAAAAACGCTACTATAATTAGCGTTTTGTACTCAGTCCGTCCACCTCAGTAAAATTCACCCCTTTTTAGTAATTAATTTCAAACTCACTTATTTTAGTAAATTTTATTTTTGATTATTCATTTTTGGTAATTAACCCCATATATGGAGGATTCCCAAGCTTTGCACGAAACCCAATTAGTATCTGAGACCAATGACCAGCCCAAACAAAAAAGACATCATCACTTTCATGGATGCTGAATGGTACAATGCTGCAGCTGAAGGCCAAATTGACAAATTCAGGGATTACACAGAGTCTCTAGATCTTTTGCGTACCCCAAACAAAAATACAGTCCTAGATGTTTGCATCGTAGCAGTAAAAAAGGAAACGGAAGAATCCATTGAATTTGTAAAACTAGTTATCAGCAAATGTCCATCGCCGCTATCTGAGCCCAACATCAAAGGCGAAACTCCGCTGCACATTGCAGCAAGGTTCGGGCACAAAAATATAGTTGAATTTCTTATTCATAGCATCAAGAAGGCTCAATACGAAGACCTTGAGAGAGGCGCAGAGGCGTCAACGAGTGCTAAGATGCTGAAGAAGACAAGCACAGATGAAGACACAGCCTTACATGAGGCAGTGAGAAATAATCATCCTCAAGTGGTGGAAATATTGATTAGAGAAAATCCTGAATTTGCGAACATAGCTAATGCCGCCCGAGAAAGCCCGCTGTACCTTGCAGCGGTGAGAGAGAACAAAATCATTGCCTCTAAGATATTGGAGATATGTCCCTCACCAGCATACAGCGGTCCCAATGGTAAAACAGCTTTGCACGAAGCCGTTAGAAGTAAAGATGAAGGTACGCTTCATTTCCGCTCGGTTGTGAAATACACAAAAACCATTTTTCTTCCCTATTTGCAAATTTATCCCTTAATTTTATAATTATTTACAATTTTATCCCTTACTTTTATAGTTATTTACAATTTCATCCCTTAGTTCCATCTCTCTCTCCCTCTCTCACACATTTATGTCTCTGCCTCTCTCCTTCATTTTTGTATCTCTCTTCCTCTCTCTTCCTCTCTCTCTCTCTCTCATTTCTTCTCTCTCCCGTTTATATATCTCTCTTCGTCTCTCTTCCATTTTTGTCTCTCCCTTATTTCTCTCTTTGCCCTCCTCTCTCCCTTATTCATCTCTACCTCCTCTTAGCTCTTTTCTCTTTCTCTCCATGTTTCTCTCTCTATCTCCTTTGCTGTTTGTCTATCTCCTTCATGCAGGTATAAAAATGGAGAGGAAGAATAGAGCCATAAATGTAAGAGAGAGAGAGAGAGAGAGAGAGAGAGAGAGAGAGAGAGAGGAGAGGGAGAGATGGAAAATGGAGAGAGATAAAGAGAGGGAAAGAGACAGAAATGGGGTAGGTACAGAGACGGCGAGGGAGATGAAGAGATGAAACTGATGAATGAAATTGTAAATAATTGTAAATCTAAGGAATGAAATTATAAATAATTGTAATATCCGAAGATAAAGTAGTAATTTATCTTAAATATTAATGTCTAAAATGGATGGAAGGATCTTAAGTGTGTTATAAAAGCAAAACTAGGGAACTAAATAGTTTAATTTCTAAAATATAAGGACTCAAGTGTTATTAATCATAAAACATTAGGGTTAAATAATAAATTTACCTTTAAGAAAACTAAACAACCCTAAGGATTTGTTTGAATATAGCTGATTACTGTTAATTGATAGATAGATAACTGTTAACTGATAGATATTACTATTAGTTGATAGCTGATAGCTGGTAGCTAATAGCTAATGAAAGCTAATTTATGTTAAGTGTTTGATAAAAATATATTTAACTGTTGTTGTTGATATGTAAAATGATTAATAAGGGCATGTATCATATAATTTATTTTATTATTAAAATAAATATAAAACTATAAATTTATTATATTATAGTATTTATTTTATTATTAAAATAAATATATAATTATTAATTTAATATATTATATCATTTATTATATTATTAAAATTAAAATATAATATTGATTTATTATATCATATTATTTATTTTATTTTTGAAATAAGAAAATAATTAAATTCTTTTAAAAAATAATTAAATAATTTTTAAAATGTAGTTATAAAATAATAAAGTAATTTTATTGTTGATGAAGAAAGAAAAACTTATAATTGTAAGTTTTTAAAAAAAAATTGTATTTTTTTATAATAAATAAGTATTTTATATTTTATGTTATTAATGGAAAATATTTTAACAAAATTACAATTTGCTAATTAAGATGTTAAGATTGTAAATGAAAAAAACTAATGGTAAATAACATTAATAATATTAATTTTCGAGTTACAAGAAAAATGATAATATAATCTAAATAAAAAATAAAATAAAATCAGTTATCAGTTGATGAGAAACAACTTTATTTCTAGAGTTGATACAAACTGAAATTGAATGGTATCATATCAGTTACTTGTTAGCTCTATTTTTTTAAGCTTGTCAAATACTTTAATTTATTTATTTGAATGTTTATCAGCTATTAGCTATACCCAACAGTTACTTGTTAGCTCTATTGTCCAATAAAATTTTGTCCGTAAAATATTTCCAAGGAAAAAATTTTTAATATTGGAATTAAAGAAGATGAAAGGTACTTGATGTTGACGATGAAAAAGGAATACATAATAGTACTATTAATGGCGCTAGACGACCAGTTAAGGAGACTTGTCTTCAGCCGCAGACCTTGACTTTGTGCAGGGATGGAAATAACTTGGTGATAAGTGCACAATTTATTAATTTTACTCTCATCACATTTAATATTTTTGGTATATTTTTATGTATAATTCAGTTGACTAAAGTATATTTATCATTTAAGCATATTTTTAGATAGTTGTTGGAATAGTTATGTTAAATAAAGAAAATTTCAGCATTTGACATTTGCTGTATTTTTCAAGTGTTTCTAAAGTTGTGGGTCTCCAAATTGATTGTTGTTTAATCCATTGAAAAGCTAAGGCAGAACACTTCAAATGATAAAGAGGGACTAAAGCCTAAATCAGTCTCCAAGGTTGACAAAATGAGCTATGGATCTATTGCAAAAGCTCACACTTGATTGTCACGACCAGTTTCAGTATTTATTTTATATCTGGAGTTTCAGAGGTCTAAATGAAACAAGCTCAAGCACAATTGAACCTTAAGAGCCACCTCTACAACTTCTATGAAGGGCTGAAAGCAAGATAAAGCCATTTTAATTATCAAAAACGGCAATGAAATTGTCACTATGGGCTGGACTGTCTGTTTGAACCAGTCCCGATTTTTGGGCTATAACTTGAGCTGTAGACCTCGGATTTAGGCAAATGAGTACCTGTTGGAAAGCTAAGAAATAGGGCTACAACTTTCCTGAAGATGGTAGAGACATGAATGCATGCTGAAAATCTGTCTTTTGAATTTCAAAACTTTTCCTAGTTTGGTTCCTATCTTTGGGATTAGGTTTTTTATTATAAATGAGTCTTTGGGCAGCAGCTAAAACACATCCAATTTAGACCTTCATTCTCTATAGAAAACCTTCATTCTCCATTCTCTTTTTAGATTTATTCTTTATCTTTCTTTATTTTTCTATAAGCCATGAACATGAGTAACTAAGTTTTTAATTCAGTTCAAGGGATTTAAGTTCTTTTGGATGATTTGTGAGACTAAGTTCTTAATTTAATTTATGTCTTTTTGAATATCTATTGTTTTCTGATTTCTTTGTCTTTGATCTATTGAATGATTTGCTAAAAAGGTTTATTAGTTTATTGTTTGATGTGATCAATTGCTAGTTCATCTTCATAATCCGTAATTATTGTGTAAGATTGAACATGAGTAGTAATTAGGTTTTATTGATTATGATCCCAGTTTTCAATAATAACCTAAGGAAACAATAGGGTGAATTAAATGATTTATACTTTATAAATTGTTGTTTAACTTAACTACTTCCTATTCTTAAAGCAGTTATTAATTTGATGAGAATTGCTTAATACCAATTCAGTTAATAATTAGAGTCAATAAGAGTGCTGGGCTCGAATTGATGAGTATAGGAAAGTTAGGGATTTTACCTCGCTGTTTGGTAAATCTACGTTAAGTATTCAATAAGAGATACTTGTATTTCTTTTATCTATGATCCAATCACTGCATTGGAATGAGAATTACCTTGGACTAAAGTTTGTTTAATTTGAGAGTTTCATATTTAACTTTAGTTTTTAATTTCTGATTTCTGATTTCTTCTTTGAACTGTGAATTACCCACTCCCCCCCCCCCCCCAACCTTTGTTTCTTTCTTTTTTCATTACACAAGTGCACGAAATTTTAGTAATTCAGTCTCTAGGATTCGACCTGGATTTACCACTTGCTATAGAAAATATTTTATAACTGGTAATTTCAGTTAATTTAAATTTTGGTGGATTCGACAACCATCACTTGGGTATTTTTTGGATATTTGACTAACTTAATTTTATTAAGATTGTTTTGTATATAATTAGATTTGAGTTTAAAAATAAAAATTTCTTATTGAGTTGAATTTCATAAGTTGAGTATCATTATCTAAATTTATTTAATATATATATTTTATAATAATATTTATAAATTTTATATATACATATATATATTAAATAAATAAAATTTAAATATTTATAAAATTATTAAATTTTAAAATATAAATTATTAATAAAATTAATTATCTTGTGTAGATTATTAGTTGAAAAATATAAAATTAATCAAAGTTGGGTACCTTTTGATATTAATTGTAACACCCCTAATTTTTAAATTTATTATTTTTGGACAAATATTGATGTTTTAATTTTATTTAAATTTTAGGAAATTATTTGAGATTTTTTGGATTTTCGAAATCGGGTTTGATTTCCCAAAAATATAAAACTTTGATGATTTTTAAAAATTAATTTAAAGACCAAGTGGCAAAACTAAAAATATATTTGGAGTCTACGAATTTTTCTGAGTTTTTTAGAATTTTTTCGGAATTTTTGGGCCCCGTTTTCGGTCCCAGTGCAGAGTAAAAATTCAAAATTTTATATCCTGAATCGAACCCACCGAATCGAACCGGATCGGATTGGACCGATCGAATTGGACCGGCTCCTTCTTCCTTTTTCTTCCTCCCCGCACGCATCCCGACCCCTCTCTCTCTCTCTCTCTCTCTCTCTCTCTCTCTCTCTCTCCTGTTTTCTCTCTCCTCCCTCCTCCCCTTACCGCGCCGTCGCCTCCCCAGCCACCCCAGCCCGCCGGCGCGCCTGCCCAGCCACCTCCCCTCACCGGCCGCCGCCTGGAACGCCGGCAAAAGCCGCACGAAGCGACGCGACGAGCAAGCGCGACACTTCGTCTTCCCGGCCAGAATCCGATTGATCCAGCCACCAATCGGGCCGGGTCTTGTGTCTAAACCCATCTACTCGTCGAGAGCTTTCCATTGACACCAAAAACACAGAAATCCATCGAGCGGTTTGTCCAATTTTTGCCTGGGAAGTTTTAGCCCATTTTGACTTTTGGGCTAGATTTCTCGCAAACCGTGAACCCCACGAGAAAACCGAGAGTACCAGAGCGCTCCACTCGTCGAAAACTTCACGGCGATATAAATTTCAAATTTTTCAGACACCGTTTTTCAGTGGGTCCCACGAAACTTCGTAGTATTTTTCCGAGCATTAAATGAGCTTAGAAAATTTCGTAAAATTTATGTACTAACTCCCGTGTTGTGGGCTTCGTGTAGGTATCTTCAATTCGCGGAAATTCAACAGTTGTCCGGGTCTGTGAATTTCCGGCCAGACAGACCGGCCACCGTAAAGGTCTCCGAATTGGATCGAGATTTTGGCTACCCCACCATTCTCAAATGTCCCGAGCGCGTCCCCAGAGTTGGAATTGGCAAAGGTAAACCCGAACCTTGCTTTTTCGTAATTTTCTAATACTTAAATGGGATTAAAAATCCATAAAATATTCGTGGTAGCTCAGAAAATTATGATTGCATTAGCCTAGTAATATTGCTAAGGACCGCAGGGCAAAGTTTTAGAATTTTTAGAGCTTATTTGGGTAGTTTTTGCAAAAATGATCAATTATAAGAACTAAACTGTAAATTTACATATTGTGATTGATTACTGTTTGGATGGGCCCAGGAGGGGCTATGTGATGTGATTGAGTTGTGAGTGTATGATTTGTGAATATAGAAGTGTGTTTTGAGCCCTTTTGCAGGTTGGGTAGGTTCTAGGTATAGGGGAGACTCTGCTGGATTTTCGGCACGACTTAGGACGTATTTGGTCATTTTCTTAGTTTTTATTGAGTCAAATTTATTAAATGATTATAATAAAATTGTCAGGTGAGCCGGGACAGCCTTCTTCCTCTGCGCAGCCGCTACAATGATCGCTGTTAAGTCTGTGAGTAAAATATTAATTTTAATTGTAATTTCAATATTATTATATGTTCAAGCATGCCCATGCATCACTTTTATGTATATATCTATGTAGTTAAACTCTAGACACGTTTTATGTTGCATTCATAACTGTGAAAGTGCCATGTATGTTGTTGTGGTAATTTGGAGCAGTGTGCGTGCGTTGGCGTGCGTGTGATGTGGTGTTGGCTATGGATAGGACGGGTAGACACGGCTTGAGATCTTCGCTGGGACTCGGTCCTTCGGGGTAGACACAGCTTGAGTCCTTTGCTGGGACCCCAATTTGGTTTATTAAGTGAAAGTCTGGCTTGAGTTCTTCGCTAGCATAGGTTGGATTTAAGAGAGTTGTATGGGGGATCAACTCCCATATATTATGATTGATATTACTGGGTGTGTGAGTGCTCCAAATTACCTTTTTACTGTTATGATGTGAAAATATTATTGATGTTGCATTTCACTCTACAGGGTGCATTAGTTTTAGATAGTTATAGAGATTATGGTTAAAATTGATATTTTACTCTCTGAGTCGAACGCTCACTCCTGTTCAATATTTTTCCAGGCCACAGGAGGATATTTTTGAGGTTAACCTGCTTTTCTCCCTCGCAGGTCGATTATTAATGTTTGTATAAACCTGTTAAATCTTAGAATTTCTGCATGTGTTAGAAATATTTATTTGATTTGTGTCTTTAATATAAATTGTTATTTTGGACCTGTAAACTTAATATTTTATGCATGTTTGATGGACTGGATGAGGGAGCTGAGCTCCCATTTATTTTTATGAAATTTGAGTATGTGGAGGGTGAGCTGAGCTCCCCAATTGATTATATATTGTGTTTACAGGTCGAGCGAGTCAGAAACTCCCCGTTGAAAGGTCCATTTTATGGCCGGACTTTGTCCAGTTGGATTCTTGAAATTGGGCCCAAATGGGCCTTAGAGTTGGGTTAAGGAATAGTTTGGCTTACTACAGGCCTCGGGGGCTTTAGGCTGGCCCAGGTCCTAGTGCCGGTTCGGCCCATAGGTTGGGTCGTGACAAATGTGGTATTAGAGCTTAGGCTCCGGATTCATAGGGAATAATTGTCTAAAGTGTTGGGAAGAGTCTACTAGGAGTCACATGCAGAAAATAGGGTTCACATTCGTCTTGCATTGTCATCTTTGCTTTTAGTTTCTGCTTCATATAATTATGTATAAATATGAATCTATAAAGCTGTGTAACATGTTGTTTTGAATATTGTGGGCTAATGCTGCTGAATTTCAAGAAAATGCGTGGAAGCAGGAGAGCTGCTACTGCACCAGAACCAGATGTGCCTGACGAGGTGTCGGCACAGGATGAGGCGCCTGCCCCGAGGAGGCAGGGTAGGAGTCCTAGAGCTGCTCAAGTAAAAGAACAGCTGCCACCAGTTCAGGATCAGTCTTTAATGGCACAGGGTCCCATGGACTCAATGGCAGCTACTCTAGCTGGGTTGCAGAGAACCATCGATATGATGGCGCAGTATATGGTCCACCCTCCACAGCAGCAGCAGTCCACCGCACCAAGGGGGTAACCTTACAAACAGATAATTAATTTCAAGAAGTTGGTGCCTGGTACTTATGATGTGTCAAACGATGCATATTGATTTTTGGATTCCTGCAGACAGGCAGGAACAGAATTGCAGTTGACTGATAGAAGACTTATAGAGTGTATGCAGCATGTCATGGGGCCTATGCCTAGACAATGGATGAATGACTACACATTACCTCGGATCGAGGGTTTGTCATGGACTCAGTTTGTGGAACTGTTCATCAACCGGTTTGTACCAGAAAGTTTCAGAGATCAAAAGCAGTGGGCCTTTGAGGCCTTAAGATAGAATGGCAGGTCTGTAGATGAATATGCTACAAAATTTCTGGAATTGAGCAGGTATGCCCCTACAGCAGTAGCTACAGAAACTATGAAGGTGAAGAGATTCCTAAAGGGGCTTGACAGGAGGTATGTAAACCTAGCCATGATGTCTGATCAGTCTTTTGATGTGGTAGTTGATCGAGCCAGACAGATATAGATTAGCTATGCTATGGATGACAGCGGAAGAGCAAAGAAAAACAGAGCAGAGGGTTCTTCAGGTGTTCCCTACATGGGTGCTCCGGATAGTGGTTGCCAGAGTAATTACAGAGGAAGAAGTAGGAATAAGAAGAGTGGTTTTAGACACAAATCCCGAGGGTTCAGACCAGGGTACGGATCTAGCAGTGGTCACAGTTCAGGGTACAGTAGTTCTGGGTCTGGTTCAGGATCCTCCTTAGCACATTGTGCACAGTGTGGAAGAGGACATTCAGGACCTTGTATGATGGGTTCAGGAGTATGCTTCAGGTGTGGTCAACCAGGTCACTTTGCTAGGGAATGCCCTACGTTCAGTGAGCCACAGATGGGGTCACAGGGTTTTGTTGCAAATGTTCCTCGTCAATTGTATCCTGGTGCTTCCAGCATGGCGGTGATCGATTCGATGTATGGCCGAAGACAAGGGGGACGTGGATTTGGAGGCAGATCAGGAGGTAGAAGTTAGTATCAGGGTTCTACCACTTAGGATAGGGGTCAAGCTCGGGTTTTCACCCTGACCCACCAGAATGCCATTTGATACCTGTGTGTTCATTTGGCCATAACTCCCACTAAGAAATTCCATTTGAGATGTGCCAATATGATCTGGAAACATGCTACTTAGGGCTACAACATTGATTTAGAGACTATGAAGAATTTAATTTGAGATTGATATGGAGAACTTAGAATTTGCTAGTATGTATGTTGAAATTTGTTATTTACTTTATTCAGCTTGTTCTAAAAATTTTGTTGTTGAACTTATTCGTTTAGCTTTTTGTTCTCTAGTTCCTTCTATTACATGATATGTATTGTAAATGCCAACTTACTGTACTTTTCCCTAGAAGCTCACGCCCCCAACTCATCAGTTTTGCAGGTAATGTAAGATAGATGTTGAGTATCAACTTAATAGTTTTAGATGTTCACTGGCTAGACTCCATGGTCCTGTAAAGCAAGGGAAGAATGATTTTTCAATAGGGATAAGGGTGTTACAAAAATCTAGCTTCAAACGCATTTTTCTGTTCAGTACTTTTCATTGCTCAGCTTTGCCAGCAACCTCTAACTAGATACATATATGGCGGATTCCCAACCTTTGCCCGAAACCCAATTAGCATCTGAGATCAATGATCAGCCCGAACGGAAAGACATAATCACTTTCATGGATGCTAAATGGTACAATTCTGCAGCAGAAGGCCAAATCAACCCGTTCAAACATTACACAGGCCCTCTAGATCTTTTGCGTACCCCGAACAAAAATACAGTCCTACATGTTTATATCACAGCTGTACAAAATGAAACGGAAGAATCCATTGAATTTGTGAGACTAGTTATCAGCAAATGTCCATCACTCCTAGCTGAACCAAATATCAGAGGCGAAACTCCGCTGCACATTGCAGCAAGGTTCGGGCACAACAATATAGTCGAATTTCTTATTCATAGCATCAAGAAGGCTCAATACGAAGACCTTGAGAGAGGCGCAGAGGTATCAACAAGTGATAAGATGCTGAAGAAGACAAGCACAGATGAAGACTCAGCCTTACATGAGGCTGTGAGAAATAATCATCCTCAAGTGGTGGAAATATTGATTGGAGAAAATCCTGAATTTGCGAACATAACTAATGCCGCCGGAGAAAGCCCGCTTTACCTTGCAGCGGTGAGAGAGAGCAATAGCATTGCTTCTAAGATATTGGAGATATGTCTCTCACCGGCATACACCGGGCCCAACGCTAGAACAGCTTTGCACGAAGCCGTGATTAGTGGAGATGCCGGTACAGTGAGTTCATTTCTGCTACCAGTTAGAGAAATACCCAAATTATTTTTTTGCTTCCCTTTTTCTTATTTTAATTTAGGTTGATCAAGCTCAATCTTATTACAGATTTGACAAGAAAAATACTCGATAAAAACAGAAGTCTGACCAGAGACCAAGACAAAGAAGGATGGACTCCGCTGCATTATGCTTCCTACTTCAATCTTCTTCCAATTGTGGAAATGTTACTGGAAGATGATAATAAATCTGCTGCCTATATTGGCGACAATTATGGAAAGACACCTCTTCATCTTGCGATTCTCAATGGCAATAACCATTTAAAGGTGGAGGAAAAAATTATGTCAGTCTGCCCAGATTGTTGCGACCTGACTGACAATAGAGGCCGGAATGTTCTCCATTTTGCTGTGGAAAGCGGCAGTTTTAAAGGAATGCGACTTATTACTGAAAAACCTTCCCTGGCCAACCTAATCAATCAGAAAGATGAAAAAGGGAACACTCCAGTCCATCTAGTGGCTGCTTTTGGCTTTGAAGATTGTTGTCTTACAGAACACCACCTAGTAGATAAAAAGGCCGTCAATAATAAGAATTTAACCGCTCTGGACGTGGTGCTAGAAACGAAGCATAAAAGCAAATTGCCATTACCGGTATACCAACTTGATTTTATGCCCATATAATTGGAAGGCATTGATTTGTTTTTGTAACTGCACAGTGGATGAACTTTCTTGTTGCAGGGATTGACAGCAAGATTCTTAAAGAACGCTGGATATAAACGAGGTTGGCCTGTAATCCAGCTGAAATCACCTGATAGCAAGTCAATAGTTGACAATGAGTTAATCCGTGTATTCAAGGAAACAAGTAAATCCCATCAGATAGTAGCCACTCTCATAGCAACAGTAACTTTTGCTGCAGGTTTCACCGTACCTGGCGGTTACGGTAATAACGATGGCCCTGACGAAGGAACAGCAATTTTAACTAGAAGATCAGCCTTCAAAACTTTCCTTGTAACCGATACCCTTGCGTTGGCCCTCTCCATTTCTGTTGTGCTTATCCACTTCTTATTGGCATTGCAACCAACCAACAGAAAGATCTTTTTCCTATTCACTTGGGCATTTATTTTCACTGTTGTTGCTATGGAATTAATGATGGTGGCGTTCATGACAGGTGTGTATGCAGTGATGCCACATTCCTCATCAGGTCTTGCGGCTACCATTTGTGTCATCGGAAGTTGTTTTGCCTTATTGTATATCTACCTACTCAAGTTTTGTTTGTTTGATTAAGGATTATGTGAAATTCTTGCTTAAACTAGGTATATTTAAGGTACAAATATGTAAGACTTATGTTTTGTGTTTATAATGAACCGAATTTAGGCAAGAAAAATTCAAGAATTATATAGATTAATAGATATTAGTACTTGGACAATTAAGAAATTATGTATTATTGGAATAAATTGTATAATTATGATGAATTGTATAAGCTATGATTAACTAAAATTGGATTAAAAGTAAACTTACTTAAAATTTAATTAGCAAAAGCAACAAAGATTTAAGTAAAAAAAAAATTAAAAGAAGACTAGAGATTTTGACTTTACTTGATCTATTATGTAATTTTAATTAATTTTTTTAAGCCATAAAAACAAAGATTTCATAAATAGCCCATTGCTTTTAGCCTTTGTTCCCACTCTAGCTCTAAACTTATATCAGTTGTTATTTCTATTGGATTTATAACACACTTTGCAGCAATATCACAAATTTAACATCAAATAAGTATTATCCCTAATAAAAATATCATAAATCGATGGATTATAATCACAATCTCTTATACAGATAATATACTAATTACAATAAAACTCTAAGCATTTTATCTCTATACATTTTCTTTTAGAATTAAAAAAAAAAAGCCAATATAATTATTAAATTATCAATGTAATAGCTTTCAAAAGTTAATATTTAACATAAAAAAAATAAATCGACTTTAATTAGAGAAGTAAAATACACTCCTCAACTTATTAGTTTAGGCTTTTTTTTTTTATTTTAAGAATATACTTATTTTGATTAAAATATATTCATTTTCAATAACCAATTAAATTTAACTCTTCATTACCATAACACCAAATTTAAGCAATAATCATTTTTTATCTTTTAAAATTTTCAAATATAAAATATAAATTTTACAAAATATTATTTATTTTTTCGGTACATATATAGGTTTATACATACAAGAAAAATCTTTTTATTTATTTGCCCAAAAGTTTATTTTTGTTCTTTAATTTTAAATAAGAATTTCTCTCAATATTTAGCTCATTCAATTAAACCTTTTGTATATTTAAATTTAAAAAATTAGAGAAATTATTAGGTGCACCTGGTGTAATGTGGATCATCTCTCGCAATCATGTGGGATTCACTTTCTATATTATAGGAATGACACAATTTCTATATTATAGGAATGACTCACTTTTCTGTGAGAGAATGAATACTATTAATAATTAGTCTAGACAATAATCACATAATTGACAAATGATATTAATTAATTTTTTTTTACTTTTAAACATTATTCAATTGCATGTGGGAGTAAAAGAATGTTCAATTAATATATTTAATCAATGGAGTTATACCACAAATGGAGTATATATTATAATTGAATTTTAAACTTAACTGCACAACTTTTTATTAAATTTTCTTTTTATTTATCTAAAATTTCATATTACATTAATGCGAAATTAAAGCACACTTCAACCTTTTCTCTTTAAAAAATAAATAAAATTTTTTCTTGAAGTAATTATCTGATAAATTAATATTAATAATTTAAATAACCAATAAAAAAATTGTAATAAAATTTATGGATTATGCTAATATATGTTTTCTTAAAAGTTTAATAATTGCTTCTCATAATTTTTATTTGATCAAATACTATTGTCAGAAAGATCAATAATTGATTAAAAACCTATTATTAGTTGAAAAATAAAAATAAAATTATATTCATACATGAAATTTATTACTTCTTGATATATAAATGTTATTTTATTTTTTCTAAACAAAATATTATTTAGTTATTACGTAGTCGTCCACATTTAGAATTATAATTACATATATTTTTAAAAAGATTTAATTAATTTACTTTTTACTAAATTATTGTCGTTGATTTATCTTCAAACACGATTAGTGTCTATTAATTATATTGAAATGGTATTAGGTGCTCCAATCGTAATGAAATTATTTATTTTCATACATAAGCTGAAAACTCTCTAATTTAAGTATAAAAATAAAATAAAGTAATAAAAATTATTTACATTAGTTAAAACAGAAGAATTTAAATGTAATAAAATAAAATGATAAAATTATATTTATAAATAAAATTTTTATTTAATTTTCAATTACTTATCAAATAAAATTATAGTAAAAAAAAAACTTCTATTAATAATTATAAATTATTAAAATTTTTAATATTGTAAATATTATAAAAAATTAAGAACTTTTTGAAAATCCAATGTGCCTCCTTTCACTTTTATATATTATATAAATTAACTAAAAAGTCCTATTTTAATTATGCAAGTTGAAAAAAAATGGAAAATGGATCAGGCCGAGAAGACCAAGCCCAGCAAACAAAACCGAATGAGCTGACTAGGCCCAGGTCCCATAACAAACGGGACTCAGATGGACCAGGCCCATCAGAGAAGCGCTGAATGGCGATTGCATTCGTTGTGGGGAGTTTGTAGCACACGTGAATCACGGCTTCCCGAGCTGGCATGATGCCGTTTCGAATGCGTGACTAGAATTGCAAACGTGGATGGCGTTTTCCGTCGTCGTTCTCTTCCACCTAGGTCCACGCGGTCCGACACACCCCACCCGTGAAACAAGACCCGACATGTTTTCCATTCAAACCGGCTTTTCATGAGAGTGGGTGGATGCGTTTTTAACCGGATAAATTTTAATAGTTATTTTTTATACAAAATTTTTTAAAATTTTATACAATAACTTCTTTTTTTTAATTTTTAATAATTGATTTATATATTTTAGAGTAATAATAATATAGATAATTTTATTTTTTTTATGTAATAGTGATAAAATTAATTATAATTTTTTTTATAAATTAATTATAAAAAATAACAAATGTACAGGATAATAAAATTTTAAACATGTAACATCTAATTAAAAAAGTCTTTACCTCTTAAAAATAATAATAATTATATATATTATCATTATTTTAAATTGTTCATATTAATGTATTATTTATAAATTAACTATTAAAAATTAAAAAAAATTATTACTTAAAATTTTAAAATTATATTTTTAAATTAATGATAGATTATATTTTTCATTTTTTTAAATAAAATAATATACCACTATTCTGGCTTAATGATTGAAACAAAAAAATCTTAAAATATCATTTTATAATATTAAATTAATTTTCAAGATTACCATGTCTTGAATATCCAAAACTCTAATAAAGGACAAATCATTGCCAAATTTCCTTACTTTTTAAAAGAAAAACATTAAAGATGAACATTATAAATGTTTTGCAATCGATTAAAGCTGACGTTATTTAATTACGAACTTGTTTTAATAGAGAAGCAAAGAAAGTAGCGGACAGAAATAGAATAGGTAGAAACTATAAAGTTTCATATAAGGGACCACAAATATTAATGATTTGAAAATGAAAGTTTAAATATTAATAAGATTCCTATATTTTTTTTTGTTGTCCCAATAATGTGTCTAAGTAGGTCAATTGGACAATAATTGAATTTCCTGCTTTTACTTCAAAATAATAGAAAAATCAATGTTAATGTCACGACTCTATCCTACGGGTCGGACCGGTATTAAGACTTAGGTCAGTATAAAACCCTCAAAACCCATAGTCAGTGTTATCAAGGCGAAAGGCGACACTAAGGCGATAGAGTATTCTATGGCCTTAGGCGAGAGGCGAGGCGAGGGCCTTTTTGAAGCAAGGCGCCATAACCTTAATTGTTTAAATTATATATATATATATATATATATATATATATATATATATATATATATATATATATATATATATATATACTTTTAAATAGTTGATAAGTAAAAAAACATATTAAAAAGAAAAAAAATATTATTTACACTATGTTTATATCTAAAATAAGAGAAATTGAAAATAGTGCATACCTGTATTTCCAGCTTAAGTATAAGATACAAGTGAAAGTATGAGACTGTAAAATTAAAATATATAGCATAAGTAAAAACACACATAATAATAAGAGATGTTAAAAAAAGAAATAGTTCATACCTGAATTTTCAGCAGATGTATATGATAAAAGTGACGCTATAAAATTATACATAATAAATAAAAATTAGAAATAAGTCATAAGTCACATAATAGAAAATATAAATTATAGAAGTTCAGACTTTAATACATAAAAATAAGTTGTAAGTCATAATAAACAAAATGCAATAAGTACATAAAAAACTTATAACTAAAACTACTCATCATCAAGATTTCCAAAATCATCTTCATTTTCAACAACGGCCATCACAAATTCTTCCTCCTCTTCATCATCATCAACTTGCGAAGAGGATGCACCTCTCATTGCACGAGGCCTTCGAAATGATGGAGTTTCAACTGGTGGTGTTGATCTTGCGGTGATCTCGATTCATAACGAGATTGAAACTCCATTGCTCTACCAACATCACCCCAGGCCAATACGTCATTCATGAAAACAAGAGAATCATCATCATCATCATCCCCATCACCTTTTTCTAATTCACCAAGCAACCATTCATTACTCTCATCAATATTTGCCAAATCAATAGGTGTTGTGATATCCCCAAAAGTGTGTCGGCGTAGCAACGCTCTATTGTACTTCACATATACCAAATTGTCCAAGCGTTCTTGAAATAGCCGATTTCTTTTCTTACTATGAAGCTGTCATTTATTTTACAGTAACAAATAAGTTAAACTTCAAACTCAAAAGGCTCAAGATAAAATAACAAATTAAGAAATTTATATATATATATATATATATATATATATATATATATATATATATATATTACTTACATGCTCAAATACACTCCAATTTCTTTCGCAACCACTTGCACTACATGTGAGACTCAGAACCTTTACAGCAAACTTTTGTAGGTTTGGAGTTGAAGAACCATATGTTTTTCACCAAGCAGCTATTAAAATATAGAACCAATGATTGTTAAATTCATGATATAAATTAATAAATGAGCAAAATGAAAAATTAATAAGAATTAAATTAATAACCTAGATATTTGATTGTTCTTCCTCTAATAGCTGAAGGAAAACCAAAGGTCCCTACAGCTGCCTTGTATTTCTCAATTTCATCAAGAATCATATCAACTTTTGCTGAATTTTTTTCCATTTTATGAATGCACGAAAGCAATCCTGTATTGACCTCTTCGTCAGATTCAATTCTCATCTTATTTGGATAAAAAAATTCAGGATTCAAAAAGTATCCAGCAGCATGCAAAGGACGATGCAATTGAAGTGACCATCTCGCATCAATAATCTCAAAAATGCTCTTGTATTTCTCTTCATTGCCATTGAGTGAGTTGGCAATGGCTTCTTTAGCCCTATCCATGGCTTCATAAATATATCCCATAGCTGGTTTTTTTTCATTATCAACAAGTTGAAGCACACGAACAAGAGCACCGGAAACCTTAAGAGCATAAACAACATGATTCCAGAAGGCAGGACTCAAAACCGTCCTTTCACACTTTTTGCCTTTCACCTCTTTAGCCCATTTACTAGTTGTCCAACTTTCTGAAGTAAACATTTTTCTAATATTGGCTTTCTGAAGATAAATCCTTCCCAGTGTAATAAAAGCAGTAGCAAATCTAGTTTGCCCTGCCTTAGCAATTCTACTCCATTAGTAAACTTCCGCAACATATTTAGAACTCCTGAAGAGCCATATGTGAAACCAGTAAGCTCAACAGCTTTGCGGAATATTTCTTTGAAAACACGGATCTTAAAGATATCCTCCAACATCAAATCTATACAATGAGCTGCACATGGAGTCCAGTATAGATGAGAAAAATTTGCTTCCAATATTCTCCCTGTCATAAACAAGTAGAAAAATTCATTCCATTAATAATAAAAATAAAATGATATTTTTTTAGTAATATAAAAAATTAAATAAAAATTTTACCTGCTGCAACATTATTTGATGCATTATCTGTGACAACTTGAACTACTTTACCTGCTGCAACATTATTTGATGCATTATCTGTGACAACTTGAACTACTTTTTCAGGACCAATTTCCATCAATTCTTTCTCAATCAAATTAGCCAACAATGTCGCTGTCTTTGATTCATCATTTGCATCAACTGATTTAATAAATACACTTCCCTTTGGACTATTAGCCAAGAAATTAATCAAGGTTCTCCCTTTTCTATCCGTCCATCCATCACACATCAATGTACATCCATAATTTTCCCATTCTTCTTTATGAGGCTCGAGAAGATCATTTATGATTTGCACTTCTTTGTTAAGTAACCGAACTCTAACCTCATGAAAACTTGGAGGTTTCATTTCTTTCCCATAATTTCCAATTGCTCAAATCATTTCCTCAAAGCTATCATAATTCACAGCATTAAAAGCTATTCCCACATCATACATCCATCATGCTATGGCAACACAAGCACGCTCCCTTAACTCCTTTTTAGCTGGACTATTTTCATCAATGGTAGTTTGCCTCATATTTTTTCCCAAAACAGTAGGTCTAGGGGAAAAATAACAGTCAATAGGCCCTCTACTACTTTGTGGTGGTAAAACTTTTGGTTTTTTAAAAGCACTAGTACCTGTAACCTCCAGTACTTGCCTTCTTCTTTCACTGCCAATTTCTTGCATCAACTCTTCCTCTTCCTCATTTTCATCTAATCCCAGTACTTCAACATCATCAAATTCAGGTGGTCTTTCCATATTCATAATTGATTTTTGCTCTCTTTTTTTAGCAATGAATTCCTGCATTTGATTCCTTACATCTTCTGGACATTTTGGACACCGAATTACATTTTTGTAACCTCCAGCAAGATGTTGCTTGATTACTCCTTTATAAACTTTTATACAGTACATGCATTGAAGATCATTGGTATTGTTTTCACTAACTTGAATTACATGTGCCCTTCCTGGGTCCGTTCTTCTACTACTAGCAGAAGATCCAGATGTATTATTCTTATCACCCATTTATAATCTAACAAAAAAATTAACAAGAATAAAAAATAAATTAATTAACAACAAATTAACAATATCCAATATAAATTAAACAAGTAATTAACAAGAATAATAAGTAAAAAGTAAAACAGTAAACTAATTAACAACAAATTAACAATGCCCATATAAATTAAATAATTAATTAATAAGAACAAAAAGTAAAATCATAAATTAACAATGCCTATATAAATTAAACAATTAATTAATAAGAACAAAAAGTAAAATCATCAAATTAATAATAAATTAATAATACCATATAAAATAAACAACTAATGTCTAATTAACAAGACAAAAGTAAAACTAATTAATCTAACAACTAATTAACAATAATAAGAAGTAAAAAGTAAACTAATTAACAACAAAGTAATAATGTCCATATAAATTACACAATTACTTACTAAGAACAAAAAGAAAATAATCAAATTAACAATAAATTAATAATACCCATATAAAATAAACATCTAATATCTAATTAACAAGAAAAAAGTAAAATTAATCAAATTAAAACTAATTAACAATAATAACAAGTAAAAGGTAAACTAATTAATAATAAATTAACAATACCCATATAAATTAAACAATTAATTAACAATAATAAGAAGATAAAAAATTAAATTAACAATAAATTAATAATACCTATATAAAATAAATAATTAATTAACAAATAATGTCTAATTAACAAGGTAAAAAGTAAAACTAATCAAATTAACAAGAATAACAAATAAAAATTAAACTAAATACCAACAAATCAACAATACCCATATTAATTAATCAACTAATTAAACAAGAATACAAAGTAAAATAATCAATTTACCAATAACCATAAAATTTAAATAATTAATTAACAAAAATAAAATAATTAAATTAACAAATAAATAAATAATTAATAATAACTAATTAATTATAAGGAGGAGAAGGAAAAAAAAAGAAAAAATAAAAAGGGACTGTTGAAAGAAGAAGGAGAGGAGAGGAAAAAAAAAAGAAAAAAAATAAAAAACAGAGCAGTAGGAAAGGGACGTGAGATCGAACAGAGCAGCAGTAGAAGAAAAGTGGAGAGGGAGAAAAAAAAAAAAAAGGGACGTGAGAGAGATCGAACAGAGCAGCGGCAAGCAGTAAGAAAAAAAAAAGGACGTGAGAGAGAGATCGAACAGAGGTGGAGAGGGAGAGAAAAAAAAAGAAAGGGACGTAAGAGAGAGAGAGAGAGATCGAAGCGGGGAAAGAAGAAGAAGAAGAAGAAGAAGATAAGAGAGAGAGAGAGAGAGGGCGTACCTGTCGTCGTGAAGTCGAGGTTGAGGAGAAAAGCGTCTTCGTGAGGTTGAGGAGAAAAGCGTCTCTGCTGGTGGAATGGCTGCAACAGGTAAGTAAAGTAGATAGTAGGTTTATTGATTTTTTAATTTAAAAAAAAAAAAACACTTACCGTTGCTGTGAAGAGGCGTCGCCTCTCGCCTCTCCTGCCAGAGGCGTCCCCTCCTCCAAGTCGAGCCAGGCGTTCCAGTTGAGGCGACAGAGGGGCGCCTCGCCTCGCCTGGCGCCTCGCCTGGGGGCCTCGCTCGCCTTTGATAACACTGCCCATAGTAAGCCTAACTGTTCATTAACCCAACCTTGAAGCCCATGTATAAGCCCATTTCAAGAAACTAATCAATTAGAGTCTGACCATAATCCAAACCATTCAACGAAGAGTTTTTGACTCACCCGACCTGTAATCACAATATATAACCATTTTAGGAGTTTAGCTCACCCACAACATTCTCAATCAACACAATGTGATCACTGGGAACTCAGCTCTCTCATTGACATAAACAAATAAATCCATAAGTCCACACATACATAATCAATAAGTTAACAAATTTAAATAGTTAATCTTTTATAGACCAAGTTAAATAAAATGTCACTAGCACATGTAGAGTTCTAAATTTTATTCAACAACAATAAACATAAACAAGGTACCAATGGACCTGCGAAGGAGGAGATAGGTCAATCACAAGAAAAACTCTCATATAACCTGAAAAAATTGGTGAACATGAGTGAGCGTTTGACTCATAGAGTAAGATATTGATTTTAAAAATAATTTCTATAACTATCAAGTTCTAATGTATCATTAAGGATGAAATGCAACACCTATCAGCAATTTCACCAATTTCAAGCAATATCCGCACAGAGAATAATTTGGAGCACTCACACACACCAATACATCACAACAGATATATATATATATATATATATATATATATATATATGGGAGTTGATCTCCTATACAGCTCTCCTAATCTAAGGCTTGCCAGCGAGATTAACTCGAGCCAGGCTTTCGCTTAATAATCCAAATGCGGGAGTCAGTGAGATCAACTCAAAACCGTACTTACCCTGACTTTCTCAAAAGGATGGGGCCCCAAGCAATACTAGCTCAAGCCGATTTGTCCGTCCTACCCATATCCTTCACACCACACCACACGCACGACAACACATGTACACAACTCCAAATTACACTAAGGAGACATCCACATCCCCCTAAGGAGACATCCACATCCATTTTTTAAATAGAAAATGCAACATAGAGCATGCCTAGTATTTAATTAAATACATATATTTATATTTAATGTATGAGCATGCCTTGAAAATATAATAAAATTGAAATTGTAAATAAAATCAATATCTACTCACAAATTAACCGTTGATCACTAAGGTGGCTAGGGGAAGGAGGAAGACTGGCTTGGCTCACCTAAACATTATATCAAAAATTTTATCAATATTTATTCAAACAAAACTTCAAAGAGTCATAGGACAAATTTTAAATTTTGCCGAAAATCCAGCAGAGTTTTCCATATACTTAGAACCTACCCAACCTACAAAATGATCCAAATAACAATTCTATTATAAAAATCCCATATTCACATCTCATCATCATCATATGGCCCCTCCTGGACCCTCCAAATCAGTCAATACTCATAATTTTGAAAAATTACATTTTAGTCCCTATAAATATCATTTTATTATAAATAATTCAAACGAGCTCTAAAATTTCTAAAATTTTGCCTCACAGTCTTTAATAATATTATGAAACTAATACAAAAGGATTTATAATTTTTTAGCAACTCATGAATATTTTATAGATTTTTATTCTAAATTTGACACTAGAAAATTGAAGAAACTTAAGGTTCGGATTTACTTATGCAAATTCTGATGCTTGGAACGCGTCCGGGGTATCTGAAAATGGTGGGATAGACTATAATTTTGATTGGATTCTGAAGCTGTTCCGGTAGCTTGTCTGTCTGGCTCGAAAATGCAAACTCGAGTAACGGTCGAATTTCAGCGAAACGAAAATGCCTACGCGATGCCTATAACACCAAGGGTTAGAATAAAATTTCTAGAAAATTAAATAAGCTCATTTGGAGCTCGGAAAAACACTGTAAATTTCGAGGGACCTACTGAAATTTTGATGTCGAAAAATTTTAAAATTTATATGGTTGCGAAGCTATCGTCGAGTAGAGCACGCCGGTACTTTCAAAATTTTTGTGAAGTTTCCGGTTTGGGAGAAATTTAGCCTAAAAGTCAAAATGGGTTAAAACTTCCCGAGCAAAAATTAGACAAATCACTCAATGGAAATGAGAGTTCTTAGTGTCTATAGAAA